>NW_023995086.1:0-150709 GCF_015586225.1 Lucilia sericata | reverse complement strand
AAACTATAAGAGATACGGCCAAAACAAGCGAAATCTGTGATCACTTCAGTTTCATACAAAAAATCGATATTTTGAGTCAAAACATAAAAGTCCATTTTTCTTGAAACTATAAGAGATACGGCCAAAACAAGAGAAATCTGTGATCACTTCTATCTCATACAAAAAATCGATATTTTGATTGAAAACATAAAAGTCCATTTTCTTGGAAACTATAAGAGATACGACCAAAACAAGAGAAATCTGTGATCACTTCTATCTCATACAAAAAATCGATATTTTGAGTGAAAACATAAAAGTCCATTTTTCTTGGAAACTATAAGAGATACGGCCAAAACAAGCGAAATCTGTGATCACTTCAGTTTCATACAAGAAATCGATATTTTGAGTCAAAACATAAAAGTCCATTTTTCTTGGAAACTATAAGAGATACGACCAAAACAAGAGAAATCTGTGATCACTTCAGTTTCATACAAAAAATCGATATTTGAGTGAAAACATAAAAGTCCATTTTTCTTGGAAACTATAAGAGATACAGCCAAAACAAGCGAAATCTGTGATCACTTAAGTTTCATACAAAAAAAATCAATATTTTGAGTGAAAACATAAAAGTCCCATTTTCTTGGAAACTATAAGAGATACGACCAAAACAAGCGAAATCTGTGATCACTTCTATCTCATACAAAAAATCGATATTTTGAGTGAAAACATAAAAGTCCATTTTTCTTGGAAACTATAAGAGATACGGCCAAAACAAGCGAAATCTGTGATCACTTCTATCTCATACAAAAAATCGATATTTTGAGTGAAAACATAAAAGTCCATTTTTCTTGGAAACTATAAGAGATGCGGCCAAAACAAGCGAAATCTGTGATCACTTCAGTTTCATACAAAAAATAGATATTTTGAGTCAAAACATAAAAGTCCATTTTTCTTCGAAACTATAAGAGATACGGCCAAAACAAGAGAAATCTGTGATCACTTCTATCTCATACAAAAAATCGATATTTTGAGTGAAAACATAAAAGTCCATTTTTCTTGGAAACTATAAGAGATACGGCCAAAACAAGCGAAATCTGTGATCACTTCAGTTTCATACAAAAAATCGATATTTGAGTGAAAACATAAAAGTCCATTTTCTTGGAAACTATAAGAGATGCAGCCAAAACAAGCGAAATCTGTGATCACTTCTATCTTATACAAAAAAACCGATATTTTAAGTGAAAACATAAAAGTCCATTTTTCTTGGAAACTATAAGAGATACGGCCAAAACAAGCCAAATCTGTGATCACTTCTATCTTATACAAAAAACTTATATTTTAAATGAAAACATAAAAGTCCATTTTTCTTGGAAACTATAAGAGATACGGCCGAAACAAGCGAAATCTGTGATCACTTCTATCTCATACAAAAAATCGATATTTTGAGTGAAACTTAAAAGTCCATTTTTCTTGGAAACTATAAGAGATACGGCCAAAACAAGCGAAATCTTTGATCACTTCTGTTTCATACAAAAAATCAACATTTTGAGTGAAAACATAAAAGTCCATTTTTCTTGGAAACTATAAGAGATACGACCAAAACAAGAGAAATCTGTGATCACTTCAGTTTCATACAAAAAATCGATATTTTGAGTGAAAACATAAAAGTCCATTTTTCTTGGAAACTATAAGGGATACGGCCAAAACAAGCGAAATCTGTGATCACTTCAGTTTCATAAAAAAAATCGATATTTTGAGTGAAAACATTAAAGTCCATTTTTCTTGGAATCTATAAGAGATACGGCCAAAACAAGCGAAATCTGTGATCACTTTCAGTTTGATACAAAAAATCGATATTTTGAGTGAAAACATAAAGTCCATTTTTCTTGGAAACTATACGAGATACGGCCAAAACAAGCGAAATCTGTGATATAGTCTTGACTATAGACTAGACTATAGTCTATATACTAGACTATAGACTGGACTATAGACTAGAGTATAGACTAAACAATGGACTATGCTATAGAGTTGAATATAGATTAGACTATAGACTAGGCCCTCCTATTAATCTTGTAACTAATATTTATTTCCTTTTGTTTACATTACCTTTTTCAGGTTGTTTTAGATGGCGAAGAAGTACAAATAGATATATTGGACACAGCCGGTCAAGAAGATTACGCTGCCATTCGTGATAATTATTTTCGCAGTGGTGAAGGTTTCCTTTGTGTTTTCTCCATAACAGATGATGAAAGCTTCCAAGCAACACAAGAATTCAGGTAAGTTTATTTTTAGCTATTAACCTAAAAAACACTATATATTTATACTGTTTGATGTATTTACAAGCTGTCATCCTTGACACACATTTTTCCAAAGAAATTTGATATTTATAGCTGGAGAGTATTTTCTGCGTTATATTTTTCTTGAAATTGTTTTCCTTTTTTTTTTCAAAACAATTAAAAGTGTTTTTATTATGACAGTGTTTTTGGGGTCTTTGGGTTTTTGTGTGAAATTGTGTTAACAAGTTGTCACATCTTATGTCTTGCGTTATAACGTCGCCACACTAACTATGTATATGTATTAGTGTAAAAAGTGTGTTTATTTATTTAGAGCCTTCATTAACACTTACTTTTTTTCATCGCTGGGGATGTGTTCATGCATTTTGCCTTTATTTTAATTTTGTTTAAGATTTTTGCTTTAGAGGTTTAATGAGAGGCTGGTATTTAGATTTTGCCGGTTTTTTAATTTAATACAGGTTATTGCACAAGGTTTGTACTGGACAAACATTGCTGTTGATCCAGAATATGCCCTGCAGTCTACTAAAAGCCCCATATAAGGATTTTATTCTAAATAAAATGCCTTCTTAATTGTTAATTTTCTTAACAATATATTTTTTATAACACAGCCAACTTATGACACTTTGACAATTAACGTCTCTGCTCTAACCTGTGTTCTAAATAAATAAAGTATTTATTTCAATGCCTTAACTAATTAACGCTTTGTCATGTGTTTATTATTTTTTTTCTATTTAATTTTATTTTATATAGTTTTTAGATGAGGGTTGTTTTGTTTATTCATTGTTTTCTAATCTTAGTCAAGTATAGTGTTTTTACAACTCCTTTATTGCCAGACATGTTTAATTAACTGTAAAATTATTTAAATAACATTAGAAGTTAAATATTAACAATACAAACGGAATTGAACTTTATATTCAAAGAAGATTTGAGGCGAAGATTGGACAGTCACAGATGTGACTGAACATTTTAACTAATCATTCGGTTGGTCCTTCAGCGTCTAGTTTTAATAATCTTAATCGAAAGTTTTCGATGTGGCGCATCAACAAACAGTATTTTTTGCATGTAATGGAGTATGTAAATGGGGATCCTAACATTACAGTTCATTTGACAGTTCAGCCTTTTGTAAGTCCAACCGGCAGCAGCTACAAACTCTCTTTATACTCACTATCAAAAACGATGTGATATATTGGTTTTGTCATACTGTTTGTAACACGTCAAATTTATTGTCTAAGGCCCCCAAAAGTATGTGTACATGTTCTAGGTCCTTATTAGGTTTTAAGACGATCTTGCCACATATATTTCTTAGCGGTCGAAGATTCCACCTAGCCGCCATACAAGTGCCCGCCCAGTATACTGTTTGAACTGTCCATAATTGATTCTACCTTGCATGTTGAAAACACGAGAGAGTTCAAACGAAAATAGCTAGAGATCTGAAATTTACCACGTATATTTCTTAGCGGTTAAAGATTCCACCTAGCCGCCATATAAGTGCCCGTTCAGAATACTGTTTTAACTGTCCATAATTGATCCTGCGTCCCAAATGAAAACTCCTTCAATGATGCAATTTGTAATAAACAAATTTTGTAGGAACCAAAATCTATCTACCAAATTGTATAAGAATCGGTCCATATCCTCCATTAACGATTTCCTCCAGAAAATTACTTCAATGCTCAAAGCTATCGGATTCGACATAAATAAGTTTTGCAGAAACCAAAATCTCATGGTGAATTCTCCAAAACCAACTTTTTTTAGCAAATGTTTAGAAAATCGGATATTTTAATTGATCCTATCCCCCCTATAACTCTTACTCAAAACGATTTTTTATTAATAATTATTGATAAAAGTGGACAGAATGTGATAAAAGTGGACAAAAACAATTTGTTTTTAAAAAAGAATCTCTCTTTAAAATTCGAAAGAACTTAGTCCACGATGAACCCAAGTAAAGGTCATATTCCAATACCCATGATGGGCCTCAAAAATAACCTACTATTCTCTATTTATTGTCACATGTAAAGCAGATCGATCTTCTGTTCTCCGTTTTTCTTTAATGTTAAGAACGGGAACTTAGAAAAATTCTGGGAATAGCCCTACTCATGCAGAGTTGGGAGTAGGAATAATGATTGTGATAGATGGGAGAAGTGTTTATGGAAATGTGTTTAAAAAGAATTCTAGATGAAAAGCATCTTAAAGTAGCTGGTATTTGGCAAGAAGTTCTTACTGGAATTTTACAGACACCGCAAGAACCTCACGCATAACCGGGATAAAGTTCGAACCACTGCCCTGCTGGCTATTGGTTCCCGTGTTTTCAGATTATATAAATCATTCCATGAATACATTTGACACCACCAGTTTATAGTTCCGACAGACTAGAGGTACTGGTATCAAGCACCTATTTTCCCCTGGATTGCAATCACACCTAGATGGGGAAGTTCATTAAGGTAACATGCCCCGGGTGGATTTTTCCAGACAGTTACGAATTGAGATTACCTCCGTTCCCACGTTCACTTGCCAAGATTTTCACCAGATTTCGCATTTGGAAAAAAGTTCTTACTGAAATTTCACAGCCACCTATAACCGGGACAAAATCCGAAACTCTGCCCAGTGGGCTATCGGTTTCTGTGGTTCCAGATTATACGGCTCTCTGGTTCGATCTCAGATCAAATTATGCCAAGGAAAGACCATGCATACATTTGACACCACCAGTTTATAGTTCCAACTGACTAGAGGTACTGGTATCAAGCAACTATTTTCCCCCGAATGGCAATCACACCTAGATGGGGGAAGTTCATCAAGGTAACATAGCCCTGTGTGTATTTTTCCAGACAATTGTGAATTAAAATTATCTCCATTCCTACGTTTACTTTCCAAGATTTTCACCAGATTTCACATTTTGTCTTATAAATAAATGTCACTGACAACAACTCAAGAGTATATATATGATTGGAAGTTTGAGAAAAAAGATTCTTAAGTTTCTTTAATCTACAACAACTCGAAGAAAGCGATCTGTGCGGAAGATGCATCCAAATGGATAAAGCTATTAACAATACTAAAATATCTAGAGCCAACGGCTAATGGAAGACATTATCTATCTTATGTTCAAGATGATAGTTTAAATTCTATATTTAGGACAAGGTTCCCTGATTATAAACGATATCGAGCTTAAACCCATGTTAAACATAGGGTGCACTATTTATTTCTTGTGCACTCTTTATACTAATAATAACTTTTATACTTGAAACTATAAATATCCACATTAAACTCAATTTACTTGGGGTATATATTAACCACTTGTCCCTTGATATTCAATATAATAAGATTTTAGTTTCAATAAATAAAAAAATTATAAAAAAAAACGTTTATCACAATTATAAGCAAATCACCGAGTCACAATAAAAAAAATAATTCTGAATAATGTTCAAAGTATATTTATGTTTCACAAATGAGTGATAGATATTTTCAGGGTTAAGTAAACTCATTATACTGATAAAATTCTCAAGTGATTGGTTATGGAAATAATTCTAAAACAAAATTATTTGCACGAGAATTTAAAGCAGTCACGAGCAAAACTGAAATTCTAATGCACGCGTGCATAGGCCAAGAAATTCTGCTGACGCTTTGTTGACACACCTACACTATAAGCTTGTGTGTATTAGTGTGTCTGTGTTTTACTAACATGACCACTTGTTTGTTGCTTTGTTACGATCTCAGAGATCAAAATCAAATCAGTTGCTGTTCAGCTTTTGTAGAAGCAAGATCACGTTGCGGATTTTTTTATGCTTATGATTTTTTCTCTTTTATTACACCTAGCAAAATGTTTGATATAAATTGGGAAAATGATTTCTTTTTTATAGAAAACATGGACGGTGAGGCACAATGCGTCGTATGTTATAAAATTATATGTAGAAAAGCTTTATTTTTTTTGAAAAGGCATTATGAAACTTGCCATGGACCCTTAAATGACCTTAGGGGACATGACAGAAAAGTAAAGTTGTTGCAATTAAAAGGTTAACCGATCAACACATTGGTGACTTATTGCGTATTAAGGAATATAAAGGAAACATTGATTTGGATAGATTAGTTGAACTTTAAATTAAGTTCAGTTAATATCTCGGTAATATCCCTTAAAAGTTCGAAATCGAATAGAAAGTCGTGATTTTCTTAATGATATTTCAGTAGTTTTATTTAATACTACTTTTTAAAAATACCACTACTTTTCTTAAATGAAAAACTCTTTCCCTTTATTCCATTTTTGTTTAAAATGCCCAAAAGTTCATGAGTTTTTCTCGTCGTAAAAAGTATTTGCAATAGAAAACAAATTTCAAAACTTTTCTCAGTGTACCACCATTTTGTTATAACGTGCAGTCATCTCTCTGCTGCTTAACGCACACAAATATACACATGGTGGTATGTGTTTGCCCATGACTGATTTAAAGGCATTTAGAAAATTGTAAAAATTAACGATTGTGAATGAAACATTATAATGAATCATATTAAAACATATGTTAATATTTAAATAGGCACAAGTTAATAGTTTTTCTTGTTTTATTTAAACTGGGGGAACCTGGATCAATAATTTGTTGTGTATACATATGCATTTAGAGAGAGAAAAAACAACTACAACAACATTTACTTAAAGTTACATATGTTTTCCATACAAACTTGCCCTTAATGAGCAAGTTGACACATGCGGAAGTTGGTAACAGTAACTGAAGCAGTTAAAATACAAAACTGCAAATAAAACCGACAATCCAACCAACAAATTACTAAATATATACATACATACATCAGGTAAACTTAACTGTGCGAGTATTTAAGACGATTTTTTATGTTGGCGTGTTAGTTTTACATTAATTTCCTAGTTTTTTTCCCCCCCTTAAGTATGTTTATGGGAGTTTGTTGTCGCCTCATGATGATGATGACGATGATCGACTGACGACGTCGTCTATATTTGCATAAATAAAGGGGTTTTGCAAAGGTTGTGTTTATTTAATTGATATCTGACCTTTTTTAAGGCATTATAAGGCCAGATAGATCATATTTCTTGTTCGGTAGACTACACTGCAATCCCGATTATGAACTCTAGGATTTAATCCGGAGTATAGTTCAGTCTAAAAACAAAACAAATATCTAAACTATAACCAAAGCTATAGTCCAAACCTATTCAGAATATAGACAAAACTATAGTCCAGTTTATAGACCAAACTGTAGTCCAGACTATAGACTTTTCTGAAGTTCTTAGTTAAATCAAATTATAGACAAAAATATAGTCCATAGCCTAAAGACTAAACTCTAATCCAGAGTAGAGTAAAGTAAAGTAGATAGTCTAGGCTATAATTAAGACTATAGATAACACTTTAGATAAGACTATAGTTAGGACTTTAGACTAGACTATAGGAATCAGTAAAACCGGAAAAATTAGTTAATATTGAAATGTCATTTCAAAATTGTATTTCTTTACTTGAATTTGATTTCTAAGAAGCTTTCCCAATTCAATGACTATACTAGTGATCCACGTAGACTATTCGATTACTGTATTAATTACGAGAAAGTTATTATATCATATATGATTCTTTGCAAAGTACATGCAAGTACAACAAACAAAACACATAGAATTTTTTTCTATTTTCGATGTATTAATTCGATTTCCAGCCTCATTTTCAAATCCCCTATAATTATGTCTACATTAATGTGTATGTAAATATTAAACTCGAAAACATACATATTTGTTACTTACCGTCATTTGTTGTGTGTACACGCCCAAAAGCTTTTCACTAAAACTCATTAGAAAAAGTCATAAACAAATGAGGGTAAATTTAGAGCAAATACTTTTATATTTTATGGATCTTCTATAGAAACGTATAATATACATAAATCCAATTGAAGTTAGAAAAGTCAATTATGTATTTATATTTCGAAACAATTAGGTGTGGGACATTACCTCATTTATTAAATAATAAAGAATTGTTTTCTAATTTCTTTGAAATCCCTTTAGGAGTTTGTTTTGTCATATTTGAACTAACTTAACCGTAACTAGAAGTTAAAATTTTAATCAGAATACCGAATTTTAACCACTAACTGTTGTCTTGTCTACAGTCTAGACTTAAGTCTTGTTTTTAGTTTGCACAATAGTCCGGACTATGGCCTCGACTTAAGTGCTTCCTTGCGTAGAGTCTTACCTATAGTCTGGACTATAGTCTTGTCTATACTTAGTCTTGTCTATAGCCTGAACTATAGTCTTGTCTATAGCCTGAACTATAGTCTTGTCTATAGTCTGCACTATAGTCTTGTCTATAGTCTGCACTATAGTCTTGTCTATAGTCTGGACTATAGTCTTGTCTATAGTCTGGACTATAGTCTTGTCTATAGTCTGAACTATAGTCTTGTCTATAGTCTGGACTATAGTCTTGTCTATAGTCTGGACTATAGTCTTGTCTATAGTCTGGACTATAGTCTTGTCTATAGTCTGGACTATAGTCTTGTCTATAGTCTGGACTATAGTTTTGTCTATAGTCTGGACTATAGTCTTGTCTATAGTCTGGACTATAGTCTTGTCTATAGTCTGGACTATAGTCTGGACTATGGTCTTGTCTATAGTCTGGACTATAGTCTTGCCTATAGTCTGGACTATAGTCTTGTCTATAGTCTGGACTATAGTCTTGTCTATAGTCTGGACTATAGTCTTGTCTATAGTCTGGACTATAGTCTTATCTATCTTGTCTATAGTCTGGACTATAGTCTTGTCTATAGTCTGAACTATAGTCTTATCTATAGTCTGGCCTATAGTCTTATCTTTAAGCTTTAGTATTGGCTATAGTCTTATCTATAATCTGGACTATAGTCTTGTCTATAGTTTGGACTATAGTCTTGTCTATAGTTTGGACTATAGTCTTGTCTATAGTTTGGTCTATAGTCTGCACTATAGTCTACGGACTAGTCTATGGACTAGTGTATAGTTCTGACCATTTTATAGTCAAGTATATAGTGTAGACGGCAGTCTAGTCTTTAGTCTTTTCTACAGTCTGGTCTATAGTCTTATCTCCAGTCTGAACTAGAGTCTAGTCGTCAGTCTTGTCTATAGTCTATAGTTTTATCTCCAGTCTGAAATATAGTCTTCTCTATAGTTAGACTTGTCTGCAGTGTGGATAATCTTTTGTTATAACTAAAAAAGTTTGCAAATCCTACAAAACTTTCGTTTGCTAATCAATACAATACAGTAATATTTAATTAAACATTTAAAGGTTGTTAGCTTTAACAAAGGAAAACACATAAAACATTTATAATTACTATTAAAACTGTTTAGATATAAACTTTTTTGATCAGCAAATTTTTTAATAAGTACAACAATTAAATAGAAAAATTTTAATTATACAATTTTTTGTTAGTTTTTGTTTACTTTTTTTACTGGCACAATATAAAATTGCTATTTAATTGCGGTTGGAAATTCCTTGTTTTTTTGCAATCAAAAAAATTAACATAAACATTTATGCCCATATTCTGTTTAAAAAATATATGTATTTAAAAAAAAATATGCTGGTTTTTTGTTCAACTAAAAATACCTTCATAATCTTTACAAAAAGTTTTAGGGTTGGGTCTAAAAAGTACTTTTTAAATTTAAAGGCGATAAACCTTGTGTTATGGCGAAAATTTGTAGTTGTTAAACAATTAAAAAGTACTTATGGGGGAAATACATATGCTATAGAGAAATAAGGTACTTTTTGTGTACATTTTTTATTAATTGAGAAATTGCTATGCGTTTATTGTTATTGTTTTTATCTTTTTCTGCTTAATTTTCGCACTATTGTTTTATGATTTTGAGATCCTCATCTATTTGTAATTGTTTGTTGCTTTACTACGTAGTAAATATTAAATTTACTATGGAGGGTAAAATTAATTTTTTTATGCTATAAATTAAACCACAGCTTGAGATTTTCGTAATAAGATATTCTAACAATGTTGGGGAATTATTAATAAATCTTGATTAAAGCAAGTAAGAAAGTATAGTCGGGCGTGACCGACCATATGATACCCTACACTAGTTATGAATATTAAATGTGATTTATTTTTCATAATAATTCATTGTTCCGATACATTTAAGCAATTTATGGATGAAAAACTAATTTTCTGGGGGCTGGAGGCAAGAGTGGACCAAGTTCGATAAAGTTTTGTGAATATATTTATATTTATATACTATTTATAAATTTATAAGTTAATTTTGGACATTCAAGTAATTTTATGAAGGGGACTTTGTATGGGAGCTAGGGTCAAATGAGGCCCGATCTTTATGAAATTTGGCAAGGTCATCAAGGCTTGTATAAAACTTAGTTGTGCCGTTTTTTTGTATCGATATACAGGTATATTTAACATAATTATGAACTCAGAAGCCCTTTTCGGAGGGTTATGTTGTATGGGGGCTAGGTGAAATAATGGACCGATTTTAACAATTTTCAATAGGCTTCGTCCTTGAGTCACAAAAAACGTGTGTGCCAAATTTCATCCAATTATCTCGACATTATAGCCCGACAGACGGGCGGACGGACATAGCTAAATCGACTCAGAAAACTCAGAAAAAATCTAAGCCGATTGGTATACTTTAATGTGGGTATAGGACGAATATTTTTGTATGTTACAAACATCAGCACAAACCCAATATACCCTTCCCACTAAAGTGGTGTAGGGTATAAACACTTGATTTTAGTTTTATGGAGGGGAAACAAATCAACTTACAGCTTAATAAGTAAAAAGTGATAAAAACGATAGTAAAACTTAAAACTGCAGTAGATAAGACATTAGTCCAGATTATATTCAAGACTGCAGATACAACTATAGGCCATATATTACAAATGAGTACGTATCAGACTAAAGACAAGATAATTGTACAGACTATGGACTGTAGACCGGAATATATGTATATAGTATATTCTTCAGTCTAGTCTATATTATAGTCTATAGTTATATCTAAAGTCTACAGGCTATATTCCAATCTCTATGTGTCTATAGTCTAGTATGTAGTATAGTTTATAGTCTACATTTATAGGCTAGTCTACAGTATAGTCTAATCTATAGTCTAGTCTATAGTCTAGTCTATATTCTAGTCTATAGTCTAGTCTATAGTCTAGTCTATAGTCTAGTCTATAGTCTAGTCTATAGTCTAGTCTATAGTCTAGTCTATAGTCTAGTCTATAGTCTAGTCTATAGTCTAGTCTATAGTCTAGTCTATAGTCTAGTCTATAGTCTAGTCTATAGTCTAGTCTATAGTCTAGTCTATAGTCTAGTCTATAGTCTAGTCTATAGTCTAGTCTATAGTCTAGTCTATAGTCTAGTCTATAGTCTAGTCTATAGTCTAGTCTATAGTCTAGTCTTAGTCTAGTCTAGTCTATTATAGTCTAGTCTATAGTCTAGTCTATAGTCTAGTCTATAGTCTAGTCTATAGTCTAGTCTATAGTCTAGTCTATAGTCTAGTCTATAGTCTAGTCTATAGTCTAGTCTATAGTCTAGTCTATAGTCTAGTCTATAGTCTAGTCTATAGTCTAGTCTATAGTCTAGTCTATAGTCTAGTCTATAGTCTAGTCTATAGTCTAGTCTATAGTCTAGTCTATAGTCTAGTCTATAGTCTAGTCTATAGTCTAGTCTATAGTCTAGTCTATAGTCTAGTCTATAGTCTAGTCTATAGTCTAGTCTATAGTCTAGTCTATAGTCTAGTCTATAGTCTAGTCTATAGTCTAGTCTATAGTCTAGTCTAGTCTGATCTATAGTCTAGTCTATAGTCTAGTCTATAGTCTAGTCTATAGTCTAGTCTATAGTCTAGTCTATAGTCTAGTCTATAGTCTAGTCTATAGTCTAGTCTATAGTCTAGTCTATAGTCTAGTCTATAGTCTAGTCTATAGTCTAGTCTATAGTCTAGTCTATAGTCTAGTCTATAGTCTAGTCTAGTCTATCTATAGTCTAGTCTATAGTCTAGTCTATAGTCTAGTCTATAGTCTAGTCTATAGTCTAGTCTATAGTCTAGTCTATAGTCTAGTCTATAGTCTAGTCTATAGTCTAGTCTAGTCTAGTCTATAGTCTAGTCTTTCGTCTAGTTTATAGTTTAGTCTTTAGCCATGTCTACAGTCTACTTAATAATCTAATCCATTGCCTAGTCTGTAGTCTACTCTATGGTCTAGCATATAGTAGTTTATAGTCTTCACTATAGTCTGGTCCATAATCTAGTCTATTCTACAGTCTGTGGTTTGAAATTTGTTGCATCAAACCTTGAAATAAATTTGCAATAAAGTTTGTTAATGGAAAAATTCAAAACGATCTTATTTGCATTCTAAAATGTTTTTATTGTCAAATTTTATATAGAAAGGTGCTAAGTCTTGTTTACTTCTACAAGAAACATTTTTCTTGTTAAAACTTCTGATATTTATTTATTGATTAGTATAATTAAGCAAAACCGAGAAATTATTTTTATATATTTTTATAATGTTTATTAATCATCATTCAATGTAAAATATATATATTTTTTTGTTGCAGGGAACAAATATTGCGCGTGAAAAATGACGAAAGCATACCATTCCTGTTGGTTGGTAACAAATGCGATTTAAATGACAGGCGCAGAGTTCCACTGAATGAATGTCAGACAAGAGCTCAACAATGGCAGGTGCCATATGTGGAAACATCGGCCAAAACACGTGAAAATGTCGATAAGGTAAGTTGTTGCTGTTACGATTACAATGCAATTACTTGTTTAAGGTTTTCATTTTCTGCTATAAAACAAATCCTGTCTGTGTAGTTCAATTATTACCAATGAAAAGGGTTTATTACAAGTTTTCTTTTTTAAATGCAGCTGAGTTTTTAAGTTAGTTTATGTTTTTTTTATATATAGTTTATTTTATTACAAGTATTACTTTGTTTTATTTATTTTGTTGTTTTTGTCCAGTGAACACTTATACGTAACCCTTCTATTTTACATTTAGTTCTGATCTCTGTTTTTTATTATAATTTTACATATTTACCCATGCATACTTCTCAAACACACTATTACACACACGCTGCAATTTTTATTATTATTATTTTTTTTTTTCCTTTAAATGTTTTATTGTTATTTTACTTTCATTTTTTTATTTTCAATATTTTTCTTTAATGTTGTGTCTTTTGTTTAGTTGTTTTTCATTAAATTTTTATTATTATTGTTGTCGTTTAATTTAAGTTTTTCTTTATGGCATAATTTTCCAACTTTCAGCATTTTTTTCACTTTTTTTCTTTCACAAATTTTCACTACTTTCAACACAAAGAGTTTGAAATTTGATTGTTTGCAAAAAAATAAATTAGTTTAATTTTAGGCAACTTGTTTAAAATGTTGTTTAGAAGAATCTTGATACAGAAGAAGAATTGAAACTAAAAGAGGAATTTTTGTAGAAACTAATCTTTAAAATAATTCTTCAAAGTTGGGCTTAGCCCAAATCGCTTTTCAAGAAAATATATCTCCTATAGACAAGGCTGTAGTACAGACTATAGAGCAGACTAAAAGCAATACTATAACCCAAACAATAGACAGGACTATATTCCATACAATAGAGTAATCTGAAGTACATATTATAGTACGGACAATAGTCCAGAATATAGACAATACTATAGTTTCCACCATAAACATGACTGTAGACAAAAGTATAGTTTAGAATATAGACAAGAGTCTAGTCAGGAATATAGGTAAGATTATAGGGCAGACTTTAGACTATACTGCAATCCCGATTATGAACTCTAGGATTAAATCCGGAGTATAGTTCAGTCTAAAAACAAAACAAATATCTAAACTATAAGCAAACCTATAGTCCAAACCACAGTCAAAACTTTATTCAGAATATAGACAAAACTATAGTCCAGTTTATAGACCAAACTGTAGTCCAGACTATAGACTTTTCTGAAGTTCTTACTTAGATCAAATCAAATTAAAGACTAGACTCTAATCCAGAGTAGAGTAAAGTAAAGTTGATAGTCTAGGCTATAATTAAGACTATAGATAACACTTTATTACTATAGTTAGGACTTTAGACTAGACTGTAGGTCGTATTCCAGAGTAGAGAAAATATTGAACGCAGGACTATAGTTTAGACTATATACAAATAAATTATAGATACAAATATAGTCCATAGTCTGAACTAGAGACTAGACTGTAATCCACAGTATAGAAAAGTAGAGTAGATAGTCCAGGCTATAATTAAGGCTATAGATAATACTTTAGATAAGACTATAGTTACGACTTTAGTCTAGACTTTAGATAGTAATCCAGAGTATAGAAAATATTGTACTCCCGACAATAGTTTAGACTATATACCAATCAATTGGTCAGACTGTAGACAAAATTGTATCCCAGAAGCTAGTCCATACTATAGTTTAGACTACATTGAAAGCTATAGTTCAGATTGATTGATTGATCTTTCTATTATCTATAGTCTGAATTATAGACTAGATTGTAATCCGGATTATGGATCAGACTATAGAGAATACTATAGTCTAAAGTCAGTTTTATAGACTTGAATGTAATCCTTACTATAAAGCAAAGCTATAGTCCAAACCACAGTCAATACTCTATTCAGAATATAGACAAAACTATAGTCTAGTTTATAGACCAAACTGTAGTCCATACTATAGACTTTTATGAAGTTCTTAGTTAGATCAAATTATAGACAAAAATATAGTCCATAGCCTAAATTAAAGACTAGACTCTAATCCAGAGTAGAGTAGAGTAAAGTAAAGTAGATAGCCTAGGCTATAATTAAGACTATAGATAATACTTTAGATAAGACTATAGTTAGGACTTTAGACTAGACTATAGTTCGTAGTCCGGAGTATAGAAAATATTACACTCACGACTATAGTTTAGACTATATACAAGTCAATTATAGACACAAATATAGTCCATAGTCTAAACTAGAGACTAGACTGTAATCCACAGTATAGAAAAGTAGAGTAGATAGTCCAGGCTATAATTAAGGCTATAGATAACACTTTAGATAAGACTATAGTTAGGACTTTAGTCTAGACTTTAGATACTAATCCAGAGTATAGAAAATATTGTACTCCCGACAATAGTTTAGACTAATCAATTGGTCAGACTATAGATAAAATTGTATCCCAGAAGCTAGTCCATACTATAGTTTAGACTACATTGAAAGCTATAGTTCAGATTGATTTATCTTTATATTATCTATAGTCTGAATTATAGCCTAGATTGTAATCCGGATTATGGACCAGACTATAGAGAATACTTATATCCATAGTCTGTTTAATGGACTTACTATAAACCGACTTTATTTTACACTATAGACAAGAATATAGTAGTCCGGACTATGGACAAGTTTATAGATACGATTAAGGATAAGACAATAGTCTAGAATATAATTCAGACTATGGTGTAGTTAAAACTATAGACGATAATTTAGTTTAGACTTCTATAGTTTAGATTATAGATAAATCATAGACTAGACAGTAGCCCAGCACATAGTCCTTACTGTAGACAACACTATAGTCCAGACTCCAGTAAAGACTATAGTCCAGAGTGAAAACTTTTCTATAGTTACAATAATAGGTACAATTATAATGCATATTCCGAACTATAGACTAGACTATAATACAGACAATAGACAAGAATATTGTCCGAACTACAGGGATTATTATCTCTGATAATATTAGGAAATCTGACTTACCGACTTTAGGAAACTTTAGCGCTTAAAAAATTTAGAACGTTTATAACTGAGGTGCCCTATAACTGATCAAACAGTATGACATAAAATTATCTACTTTCTCCTTTTTGAAAATCTTTTGAATTCATATAAATATTTGATTAGTCTCTAAATAGATTAGCGTGTGTTTTAGAGAAAAAATTTTAGAGAATTTAAATTTTAGAACTAAAATTATAATATTTTTAAACTTTATTTAAAACTTTCTTAATAATTTTTAACTAATATTTTAACTTACTAGTTTGTTTCTTTATAATTTGCTGCAAATATTATAATTTAAATTGTTTTTAATATTAACACTTTTGCAAATAAAGATTGTTAAGTTTTGTAGAAAAAATATATATCTAATAAATAATAAAAATAATAATATTTAAATATTACCGCTGCTGCTGCTTCTATAATTTAATTTGATTTTTTTCTTCTCTTTCTCTCTTTTTCTCTTATAAAAAAAAACCAAACAATTTTTTTAAATATTCTCTTTTTTGACCATCATCTCGTATATTGTTTCATTTTTTTTCTTATTATTATTATAATTATTAATTGTTTTTTGTATGTAAAATGCAGGTATTTTTTGATTTGATGCGCGAAATAAGATCACGCAAAACTGAAGATTCAAAAGCGACCAGTGGGCGAGCTAAAGATAGATGCAAGAAACGGAGATTAAAGTGTACATTTCTTTAGGCAATAGGTGCATACTTTTTTACTCTATCTCTCCATAAAACCAAAACAAACAAAAAAAAATACCAAACAAATTAACCAAAATTAACAAAACTATTATTAAAACTAATTTAACAAACAAATAAAATAATAATTTCTTTAACAAACAAAACATTATTAATATTAATAATGGTTTTGAAAAAATACCTCTAAAATAGTTTAACACACACACTTTTACTTTTTTCTAATATTTAATTTAAGTAATTTTTACATTTAACAATTTAAAGTAATTTTTATATCAGAAAAATTTAAATTTCTTTTAATTTTGTTGTTTTTAGTTTAAGAGGGAATTCATGGTCATGCTGTTGCATGTTTTAACAAGTATGATTATTTTGTAAAGGAATTCAAAACTAAATTTTTCCGTTGCTAATTCGTTTGGCAAAACAATATAAACTTATAAAAGAGAATAGTCTTAACTATAGACCAGCCAATAGTCTTGACTATAGACCAGCATATAGTCTTTAATATAGACCAGTCTACAATCTTGTCTTTAGACCAGCCTATGGTTTTGACTATAACCTGCCTATAGTCTTGAGTATCGAGCAGCCAATAGTCTTGACTATAGAGCATATAGTCTTGAATATAGACCAGCATATAATCTTGTCTATAGACCAGCCTGTGGTTTGGTTATAGTCCTGCCTATAGTCTTGATTATAGATCTGCCTATAGACTTGACTATGGACGTGCTAATTGCGTTGACTATAGACCAGTCTATAGTCAATAATCTTGAATATAGAACTAGTTCTAGTTCAGTTCTAGTTCAGTTCTAGTTCAGTTCTAGCTCAGTTCTAGTTCAGTTCTAGTTCAGTTCTAGTTCAGTTCTAGTTCAGTTCTTGTTCAGTTCTAGTTCAGTTCTAGTTCAGTTCTAGTTCAGTTCTAGTTCAGTTCTAGTTCAGTTCTAGTTCTAGTTCAGTTCTAGTTCAGTTCTAGTTCAGTTCTAGTTCATTTTTAGTTCTAGTTCAGTGCTAGTTCAGTTCTAGTTCAGTTCTAGTTCAGTTCTAGTTCAGTTCTAGTTCAGTTCTAGTTCAGTTCTAGTTCAGTTCTAGTTCAGTTCTAGTTCAGTTCTAGTTCAGTTCTAGTTCAGTTCTAGTTCAGTTCTAGTTCAGTTCTAGTTCAGTTCTAGTTCAGTTCTAGTTCAGTTCTAGTTCAGTTCTAGTTCAGTTCTAGTTCAGTTCTAGTTCAGTTCTAGTTCAGTTCTAGTTCAGTTCTAGTTCAGTTCTAGTTCAGTTCTAGTTCAGTTCTAGTTCAGTTCTAGTTCAGTTCTAGTTCAGTTCTAGTTCAGTTCTAGTTCAGTTCTAGTTCAGTTCTAGTTCAGTTCTAGTTCAGTTCTAGTTCAGTTCTAGTTCAGTTCTAGTTCAGTTCTAGTTCAGTTCTAGTTCAGTTCTAGTTCAGTTCTAGTTCAGTTCTAGTTCAGTTCTAGTTCAGTTCTAGTTCAGTTCTAGTTCAGTTCTAGTTCAGTTCTAGTTCAGTTCTAGTGCAGTTCTAGTGCAGTTCTAGTTCAGTTCTAGTTCAGTTCTAGTTCAGTGATAGTTCAGTTTTAGTTCAGTTCTAGTTCAGTAATAGTTCAGTTCTAGTTCAGTTCTAGTTAAGTTCTAGTGCAGTTCTTGTTCAGTTCTAGTTCAGTTCTTGTTCAGTTCTAGTTCAGTTGTAGTTCAGTTCTAGTTCAGTTCTTGTTCCGTTCTAGTTCAGTTCTATTTCTGGTGTATTACAGTTCCACTTCAATTCTAGTTCAGTTCTAGTTTAGCTTTAATTTAAGATAGATATAATAGAGATACATATCTCAAAAATGGAACAAGTTATAACATATGAGAAAACTTTACATTTATCTACAAATGTAATGGAGAAATTGCGAATTCTATAACAGACTGTGAATTCCTCTTATATTATTTTTATTTTTAAAATTTTCTATAAAACTTCTTGTCTTCTAACAAATCAAATAACACTTTCTAACTTCTTTTTTTCATCTCTCTTTCTAAAACTTTTAATTTTTTTTCTACGTTTATCATTTTATTTATTTTCATATTTTGTTTTTTTTTTCTGCATAATTTTGTTTTGATTTTTGGCTTTTGTCTTTTATTATACTTTTACTATCACACATGATTATTATTAATTATAATTTTAATATTTTATGTTTTTATTTCTCTTGTGGATTTACTAATTCAGATAATTTTTGGTCCACATGTTTAACTAATTTGTATATTTTTAATTTTTCACTAAAATGTATGTATGTATTTATTTGTTGTATTTGTGTTGTTTGTATTTATGCTTTTTTTGTTTTCTGAAATTAATATAATCATATTTTTAAAATTTAGGTTAAGAACAGTGTTTTAATGATGGTGTTGTGGTTTTTATTGTAGTTTGTTAGAAATTTAATATTGTTAGTTTTGTAGTTGTAGTATTAAATAAGTATTGATTACATTTGGATAATTTAGATATAGTTAACTAAAAATATTAAACAACAGACAGCTTTTATTAAACCTTCGGAGAGTAGGTATTCCTCAAGGGCCAACAATTCGAAAAAAAGTTTTAGTTAGTTAGTTAGTTTGAAAGGAGGATCCAAAGAAATACACCTAGACCTCCAATGGGCCTTTAGCAGTGTCTCTGATGGGAATCAATCCCACAATCTCTGGTCAGATCGTGGATTTTCTTCCAAACATACGTGTTTGAGAAATAGTCTTATTAGAATCGAAGTTTGATAAGCTATAATTTTCGAATTGTCGTGGATCGTTGCCAGAGTAACGTAATTATCCTCATGTTAAGCAAAAGAACATTTTTAATCAGAATATTGTGTTATTAATTTTGCATAAAGTCTAGAATATATACTAGACTAGACTATAGAATAGACTATAGACTAGACTATAGACTAGACTATAGACTAGACTATAGACTAGACTATAGACTAGACTATAGACTAGACTATAGACTAGACTATAGACTAGACTATAGACTAGACTATAGACTAGACTAATAGACTAGACTATAGACTAGACTATAGACTAGACTATAGACTAGACTATAGACTAGACTATAGACTAGACTATAGACTAGACTATAGACTAGACTATAGACTAGACTATAGACTAGACTATAGACTAGACTATAGACTAGACTATAGACTAGACTATAGACTAGACTATAGACTAGACTATAGACTAGACTATAGGACTAGATCTAGACTAGACTATAGACTAGACTATAGACTAGACTATAGACTAGACTATAGACTAGACTATAGACCTAGACTATAGACTAGACTATAGACTAGACTATAGACTAGACTATAGACTAGACTATAGACTAGACTATAGACTAGACTATAGACTAGACTATAGACTAGACTATAGACTAGGACTATAGGACTAGACTATAGACTAGACTATAGACTAGACTATAGACTAGACTATAGACTAGACTATAGGACTAGAACTATAGACTAGACTATAGACTAGACTATAGACTAGACTATAGACTAGACTATAGACTAGGACTATAGACTAGACTATAGACTAGACTATAGACTAGACTATAGACTAGACTATAGACTAGACTATAGACTAGACTATAGACTAGACTATAGACTAGACTATAGACTAGACTATAGACTAGACTATAGACTAGACTATAGACTAGACTATAGACTAGACTATAGACTAGACTATAGACTAGACTATAGACTAGACTATAGACTAGACTATAGACTAGACTATAGACTAGACTATAGACTAGACTAGACTAGACTATAGACTAGACTATAGACTAGACTATAGACTAGACTATAGACTAGACTATAGACTAGACTATAGACTAGACTATAGACTAGACTATAGACTAGACTATAGACTAGACTATAGACTAGACTATAGACTAGACTATAGACTAGACTATAGACTAGACTATAGACTAGACTATAGACTAGACTATAGACTAGACTATAGACTAGACTATAGACTAGACTATAGACTAGACTATAGACTAGACTATAGACTAGACTATAGACTAGACTATAGACTAGACTATAGACTAGACTATAGACTAGACTATAGACTAGACTATAGACTAGACTATAGACTAGACTATAGACTAGACTATAGACTAGACTATAGACTAGACTATAGACTAGACTATAGACTAGACTATAGACTAGACTATAGACTAGACTTTAGACTAGACTATAGACTAGACTATAGACTAGACTGTACACTAGACTATAGACTAGACTATAGAGTAGACTAGACTATAGACTAGACTGAAGACTAGACTATAGACTAGACTTTAGACTAGACTATAGACTAGACTATAGACTAGACTGTAGACTAGACTATAGACTAGACTATAGACTAGACTATAGACTAGACTATAGACTAGACTATAGACTAGACTATAGACTAGACTATAGACTAGACTATAGACTAGACTATAGACTACTATAGACTAGACTATAGACTAGACTATAGACTAGACTAGACTATAGACTAGACTATAGACTAGACTATAGACTAGACTAGACTATAGACTAGACTATAGACTAGACTAGACTATAGACTAGACTATAGACTAGACTATAGACTGGACTATAGACTAGACTATAGACTGGACTATAGACTAGACTATAGACTAGACTATAGACTAGACTATAGACTAGACTATAGACTAGACTATAGACTAGACTATAGACTAGACTATAGACTAGACTATAGACTAGACTATAGACTAGACTATAGACTAGACTATAGACTAGACTATATACTAGACTATAGACTAGACTATAGACTAGACTATAGACTAGACTATAGACTAGACTATAGACTAGCTATAGACTAGACTATAGACTAGACTATAGACTAGACTATAGACTAGATTATAGACTAGATTATAGACTAGACTATAGACTAGACTATAGACTAGACTATAGACTAGACTATAGACTAGACTACAGACTAGACTATAGACGAGACTATAGACTAGACTATGACTAGACTATAGACTAGACTATAGACTAGACTATAGACGAGACTATAGACTAGACTATGGACTAGACTATAGACTACACTATAGACTACACTATAGACTAGATTATAGACTAGACTATAGACTAGATTACAGACTAGATTATAGACTGGACTATAGACTGGAATATAGACTAGATTATAGACTAGACTATAGACTAGACTATAGACTAGACTAAAGACTAGACTATAGACTAGACTATAGACTAGACTATAGACTAGACTATAGACTAGACTATAGACTAGACTATAGACTAGACTATAGACTAGACTATAGACTAGACTATAGACTAGACTATAGACTAGACTATAGACTAGACTATAGACTAGACTATAGACTAGACTATAGACTAGACTATAGACTAGACTATAGACTAGACTATAGACTAGACTGTAGACTAGACTATAGACTAGACTATAGACTAGACTGTAGACTAGACTATAGGCTAGACTATAGACTAGACTGTAGACTAGACTATAGACTAGACTATAGACTAGACTATAGACTAGACTATAGACTAGACTATAGGCTAGACTATAGACTAGACTATAGACTAGACTATAGACTAGACTATAGACTAGACTATAGACTAGACTATAGACTAGACTATAGACTAGACTATAGACTAGACTATAGACTAGACTATAGACTAGACTTAGACTAGACTATAGACTAGACTATAGACTAGACTATAGACTAGACTATAGACTAGACTATAGACTAGACTATAGACTAGACTATAGACTAGACTATAGACTCGACTATGGACTAGACTATAGACTCGACTATGGACTAGACTATAGACTCGACTATGGACTAGACTATATGTATTAAGTATATAATTTAGGTGTTTTTATTATATTTCAGGTGGTCAACAGACTAGACTATAGACTAGACTATAGACTAGACTATAGACTAGACTATAGGCTAGACTATAGACTAGACTATAGACTAGACTATAGACTAGACTATAGACTAGACTATAGACTAGACTAGACTATAGACTAGACTATAGACTAGACTATAGACTAGACTATAGACTAGACTATAGACTAGACTATAGACTAGACTATAGACTAGACTATAGACTAGACTATAGACTATACTATAGAACTAGACTATAGACTAGACTATAGACTAGACTGTAGACTAGACTATAGACTAGACTAGACTAGACTTAGACTAGACATAGACTAGACTATAGACTAGACTTAGACTAGACTATAGACTAGACTATAGACCTATACTAGACTATAGACTAGACTATAGACTATACTATAGACTAGACTATAGACTAAACTATAGACTAGACTATAGACTAGACTATAGACTAGACTATAGACTAGACTTAGACTACTATAGACTAGACTATAGACTAGACTATAGACTAGACTATAGACTAACTATAGACTAACTATAGACTAGACTATAGACTAGACTATAGACTAGACTATAGACTAGACTATAGACTAGACTATAGACTAGACTATAGACTAGTATAGACGACTATAGACTAGACGATAGACTAGACTATAGACTAGACTATAGACTAGACTATAGACTAGACTATAGACTAGACTATAGACTAGAGTATAGACTCGACTATAGACTAGACTATAGACTAGACTATAGACTAGACTATAGACTAGACTATAGACTAGACTATAGACTAGACTAGACTATAGACTAGACTATAGACTAGACTATAGACTAGACTATAGACTATAGACTAGACTATAGACTAGACTATAGACTAGACTATAGACTAGACTATAGACTAGACTATAGACTAGACTATAGACTATAGACTATAGACTAGACTATAGACTAGACTATAGACTATAGACTATAGACTAGACTATAGACTAGACTATAGACTAGACTATAGACTAGACTATAGACTAGACTATAGACTAGACTATAGACTAGACTATAGACTAGACTATAGACTAGACTATAGACTAGACTATAGACTAGACTATAGACTAGACTATAGACTAGACTATAGACTAGACTATAGACTAGACTATAGACTAGACTATAGACTAGACTATAGACTAGACTATATAGACTAGACTATAGACTAGACTATAGACTAGACTATAGACTAGACTATAGACTAGACTATAGACTAGACTATAGACTAGACTATAGACTAGACTATAGACTAGACTATAGACTAGACTATAGACTAGACTATAGACTAGACTATAGACTAGACTATAGACTAGACTATAGACTAGACTATAGACTAGACTATAGACTAGACTATAGACTAGACTATAGACTAGACAATAGACTAGAGTATAGACTAGACTATAGACTAGGCTATAGACTCGACTATGGAGTAGACTATAGACTAGACTATATGTATTAAGTATATAATTTAGGTGTATTTATTATATTTCAGGTGGTCAACAGAAATGAAGACAGATTATGTAATGATTGAATGAAAGTATATCATCGGGTTTTATATTGTTTTACACATTTTAGGTTAAATAGTGTAAATATTGTATTATATATATTTTGTAAATATTCTTTTAAACTTATCTTATGTTTTAAACCAATTCTTTTCTATATAAATTTCATTATTTACTTTGCTTTAATCTGCACAACACTTGTACATTTTACTTTTCTAAAACATTTGGTTTCTCTATGGTTTTTAATGAATTAAAAACATATTAATATATATGGGAATTATATAATGATTATTAATTTATTTTTATTCTCTTTATCTCTCTTACAAATAACTTTAGATATTTTACGATCTTATCAGGGATATTTCAACACGTAAAAAACAACGTCAAACTGAGGTACGAGAGCCGACAAAAACCAAAACTCATTGCTGCCAATTGCTGTAATAAAACATCATTATTAAAAAAAACATATTTCTTTTTATTATTATTATTATTAATAATTTTTTAATTTAAAATTAAAATAAACACAATTTACTATATATTATTCATGAAAAATAAAACAAAAATAAATATTTTTTTTATTTGCAAAATTTTCCTTTTTTTAAATAAGTTTTTAGTTTTTTTTTTTTGTAAAATGTACCATGTACACCGTGAAAAAAAGTATTTCCACAGTTTTTAGTTGTTAATTTCCTTACTTTTTTAAAGAATAAACAAACAAAAATTTAACTAAAAGAACAAAAAAAAAAAAAAAACTATTATTAAAGTAATTAATTTGCAATAATTAAAATGCCTTGATTTTTATTATTATTATTATTCTTTTTTTAATAAATAATATTTGTATGTTAGAAATTCTCCTATTTATATGTATTAAGCTTGTTTTTTATATATACACACACATGATAAACAACTATATTTAAACAATAAAACAAAATAAATTTATTAATAAATTAAACAAAAAAAATAATAAAATTTTACGGCAATTAGTAACTGCAAAACTTTAATTAACAAACAAAATAAAAGTGAAATTATGTATTTATGAAATAAAACCACAACTTAAATGAAAACGATTGTAATGGTATGAAAATAAATGAACAAAATACATAGAAAACATAAAGAAAGCTTTTAGTCTCTTAAAAAATAAAACAAAAAACTCATAAAGTCAGTCATATTTAAACAAATTATATATCATTAAAACAGAAGATATTACAAAACGATGTAATAAAGGTTAACAGATAGTGTTTTTGTTAAAAAGTTATACCAACTAAACTATAGACTAGACTATAAACTACAACATAGACAACACTATAGACTAGACTACGGACTATACTATAGACTTGAATATAGCCTAGACTAAAGACTAGACTCTAGACTGGACTATAGATTAGACTATAGATTAAACTATCGACTAAACTATCGACTAGACTATCGAGTATTCCAAAACTGGACTATAGACTAGTTCATAGACAAGACTATAAACTGGACTATAAACTAGACTATAAACTGGACTATAGACTATACTATAGACTAGAATTTAGACTACACTATAGACTAGAGTATAGCCTAGACTAAAGACTAGACTATAGATTAGACTATAGACTAGACTATAGACTAGACTATAGACTAGACTATATACTAGATTATAGACTAGAATATAGACTAGATTATAGACTAGACTATAGACTAGACTATAGACTAGACTATAGACTAGACTATCGACTAGACTATAGACTAGACTATAGACTAGATTATAGACTAGACTATAGACTAGACTATAGACTAGACTATAGACTAGGCTATAGACTAGACTATAGACTAGACTATAGACTAGACTATAGACCAGACTATAGACTAGACTACAGACTACACTATAGAATAGACTATAGCCTATACTATAGACTAAACTATAGACTAGACTATAGCCCAAACTATAGACTATACTATAGACTACACTATAGACTAGAATATAGCCCAGACTAAAGACTATACTATAGACTAGACTATAAATTAGACTATAGACTAGATTATGAACTAGACTATGGACTAAACTATAGACTAGACTATAGACTACACTATAGGCTAAACTATAGCCTATAGACTAGTCTAAAGTCTAGACTATAGCTTATAGACTAGTCTATAGTCTAGTCTAGACTATAGGCTAAAATATATACTACACTATAGACAAGACTATATACTAGACTGTGGACTAGACTATAGACTAGACTATAGACTACACTATAGACTACACTACAAACTAGACTATAGTCTAGACTACAGACTACACTATAGAATAGACTATAGCCTATACTATAGACTAAACTATAGACTAGACGAAAGCCCAAACTATAGACTATACTATAGACTACACTATAGACTAGAATATAGCCTAGACTAAAGACTATACTATAGACTAGACTATAGACTATACTATAGACTAGACCATAGACTAGACTATAGACTAGACTAGACTATAGACTAGACTATAGACTAGACTATAGACTAGACTATAGGCTAGACTGCACTATAGACTAGACTATAGACTAGACTATAGACTAGACTATAGACTAGACTATAGACTAGACTATAGACTAGACTATAGACTAGACTATAGACTAGACTATAGACTAGACTATAGACTAGACTATAGACTAGACTATAGACTAGACTATAGACTAGACTATAGACTAGACTATAGACTAGACTATAGACTAGACTATAGACTAGACTATAGACTAGACTATAGACTAGACTATAGACTAGACTATAGACTAGACTATAGACTAGACTATAGACTAGACTATAGACTAGACTATAGACTAGACTATAGACTAGACTATAGACTAGACTATAGACTAGACTATAGACTAGACTATAGACTAGACTATAGACTAGACTATAGACTAGACTATAGACTAGACTATAGACTAGACTATAGACAATAGACTATAGACTAGACTATAGACTAGACTATAGACTAACTATAGACTAGACTATAGACTAGACTATAGACTAGACTATAGACTAGACTATAGACTAGACTATAGACTAGACTATAGACTAGACTATAGACTAGACTATAGACTAGACTATAGACTAGACTATAGACTAGACTATAGACTAGACTATAGACTAGTATAGACTAGACTATAGACTAGACTATAGACTTAAGACTACTAGACTAGACTATAGACTAGACTATAGACTAGACTATAGACTAGACTATAGACTAGATATAGACTAGACTATAGACTAGACTATAGACTAACATAGACTAGACTATAGACTAGACTATAGACTAGACTATAGACTAGACTATAGACTAGACTATAGACTAGGACTATAGACTAGACTATAGACTAGACTATAGACTAGACTATAGACTAGACTATAGACTCGACTATAGACTAGACTATAGACTAGACTATAGACTAGACTATAGACTAGACTATTAGACTAGACTACTAGACTAGACTAAGACTAGACTATAGACTAGACTATAGACTAGACTATAGACTAGACTATAGACTAGACTATAGACTAGACTATAGACTAGACTATAGACTAGACTATAGACTAGACTATAGACTAGACTATAGACTAGACTATAGACTAGACTAGACTTAGACTATAGACTAGACTATAGACTAGACTATAGACTAGACTATAGACTAGACTATAGACTAGACTATAGACTAGACTATAGACTAGACTATAGACTAGACTA
The DNA here is from genome assembly GCF_015586225.1 of Lucilia sericata. Taxonomy (NCBI): domain Eukaryota; kingdom Metazoa; phylum Arthropoda; class Insecta; order Diptera; family Calliphoridae; genus Lucilia; species Lucilia sericata. Next base: position 122,856 of record NW_023995086.1, on the reverse strand, counting down.
TAGACTAGACTATAGACTAGACTATAGACTAGACTATAGACTAGACTATAGACTAACTATAGACTAGACTATAGACTAGACTATAGACTAGACTATAGACTAGACTATAGACTAGACTATAGACTAGACTATAGACTAGACTATAGACTAGACTATAGACTAGACTATAGACTAGACTATAGAATAGACTATAGAATAGACTATAGACTAGACTATAGACTAGACTATAGAATAGACTATAGACTAGACTATAGACTAGACTATAGAATAGACTACAGATTAGACTATATACTAGACTGTACTATAGACTAAACTGCTGGACTGCAGACTAGACTATAAACTAAACTATAGACTGGACTATAGACTAGACTATATATATATCTTGAGCTGCACTGAATCCAAATCTGACCCTAGAACTTTCCAATCACATCAGTTTTTTGGGATATCATCGTTTTGGTCATATCTGGGACTTTATAACAGCGCTCATCACAGCTCAATTGTTTAGAAAAGTGTACTAGGGAACATTAAATTGAATTTTTATGATGTTTCAAAACCTAATTAGGCGTAAAGACCCTGCTCTAATATTACCATTAAAAAAACTCACTTTACCAACTGATCTGTTAACCTCTGTTATAAATATTTTGTGAATCATCCATAATAATAGTTATTTATATTGAAAAGTAATATACAATTTTTTTTTAATTTTTTTTTAAATAAATAAAAAAAACTCCAGATTATGAAACACACACAAAACAAGATCAATAACTATTTTTTTAATATTTAAAATTATTAGAAATTTCGACTCTTAGATGCTTTTACATAAATATGCCATGAAAACTTTAAATAATTGTTAACTGAGAGCTGTAAAAGGCGATTAATAAGAAATGTGTGACAGATCTCAAAAAAATATTTAAACCTTTCATTGCATATTTATTACTAAAACTGATGATGATGTAAACTACATATTAACAAATTTGAATACTATCCAATTTGTCTATTAAATTTCAATGAAATTTCAAAACCTTTTCAATACTAGTTGTGAAAATGTAATGTAATTTCAGAAAATTTCAAAAATATCTCAATTTGAAAATTCTGAACCTATAAATGGACATTTTCTAAAACTTTAAACACTTAAAATGATTGCAGATTTCAATATCAAAACCCTATTCTTTAATATTTTAAAATATCTGTCTGTCTGTTTTAACATTTAAGTCAATAATTAGTCAACCTTAATTACCACAAATACATTTCTTTATTAAGTTTATAATACGATTCTTATTAATAAGTTTTTAATAGAACATTATAAAAACAACAACAACATACATATATAAAACTAATACTTTTGAGGTTTTCTATTATTTATATATATATTTTTTTTAGCAAACAACTCATTGTTTATAAATCACCGAAGGTTGTTAAAAACCTCATTATATAAATAAAAAAACATACAGAAAAATATGTAAAAAGTAAATATTTCTTTTTTATATAAAAATATTCAATATGCAGCATCTTAATTTCCAGTTAAAATAACAAATAAATCAAGTAATTTAACAAAATTTAACAACAAAAACTAAATTGAAAGTTTATATTTAACACAGGATTTAAATTTTTAATTTTTTATGAAAATATATTTATATTTAAAAAATATTTTTAAATTTTAAAACCTGTGTTTAATGACAACTTCAAGTTTAGCAACTACTCTAAATTTGTTATACAGTTTGATTTTCAGTTAATCAAATTTTTCTTTGTTTTTAACCAAAATTTAAATAGTTTGTATTATTTTCAATAATTATTGTTTCGACAACCATAGTATAGAGAACTGATAAAACATTAAACAAATGCATTTTCGATATGTTTACGAATCAATGAAAATAAACTTAATAAAAATACATAAATAGCTTCAATAAATACAAAACAAAAATACATTTTTATTTGAAATAAATTGAAATTGTTTTATTCAATTAAAAATTAAATAGCAAGTAAGTTGAGAATGCTCTATAGGTAGTTGGCACTTTGGGAAGCAGAAGGTATCAGAAATTTTCAGAAGAAATTTCCGGAATGTTTAACTGTAAGTTTTGAAATATTTTTTTTTTTTTTAAAATTTTAATTTTTTTTCTGTTCTCTTGCAGGTTTTTTGGATTATTTCACTCGGACTACAGCTTGATTCAGCACTATACGTTTTTGTAATATATAGAACCAATTTATGTTCAGACTAGTTTATTATATAGTCTAGTATGTAGTTTAGACTATAGTATTTTGTTTAGACCAATCTATAGTTTTTTTATAATGTCTATTCTATAGATAATAGATTAGACTAAAGACTATAACCTAAGTTTTTAGTCTAATCTGTTGATTAGCCTAGTTACACTTAAATCTAGTCTGTACTCTAGTCTATTGTTTAGTCTATTATCTAGTCTATAATGTAGTACATATATAGAGTAGTTTATAGTCTAGTCTATAGTCTAGCCAATAGTGTAGTCTAGTCTATAGTCTAGTCTATAGTCTAGTCTATAGTCTAGTCTATAGTCTAGTCTATAGTCTAGTCTATAGTCTAGTCTATAGTCTAGCCTATAGTCTAGTCTATAGTCTAGTCTATAGTCTAGTCTATAGTCTAGTCTATAGTCTAGTCTAGTCTATAGTCTAGTCTATAGTCTAGTCTATAGTCTAGCCTATAGTCTAGTCTATAGTCTAGTCTATAGTCTAGTCTATAGTCTAGTCTATAGTCTAGTCTATAGTCTAGTCTATAGTCTAGTCTATAGTCTAGTCTATAGTCTAGTCTATAGTCTAGTCTATAGTCTAGTCTATAGTCTAGTCTATGGTCTAGTCTATAGTCTAGTCTATAGTCTAGACTATAGTCTAGTCTTTAGTCTAACCTATAGTCTAGTCTAGTCTAGTCTATAGTCTAGTCTATTCTATAGTCTAGTCTATAGTCTAGTCTATAGTCTAGTCTATAGTCTAGTCTATAGTCTAGTCTATAGTCTAGTCTATAGTCTAGTCTATAGTCTAGTCTATAGTCTAGTCTATGGTCTAGTCTATATCCTAGTCTATAGTCTAGTCTATAGTCTAGTCTATTGTCTAGTCTATAGTATAGTCTATAGTCTAGACTATAGTCTAGTCTATAGTCTAGTCTAGGGTCTAGTCTATAATCTAGTCTATGGTCTAGTCTATAGTCTAGTCTATGGTCTCGTCTATAGTCAAGTCTATAGTCTAGTCTATAGTCGAGTCTATAGTCTTGTCTATAGTCTTGTCTGTAGTCTTGTATGTAGTCTTGTCTATAGTCTAGTCTATAGTCTTGTCTATAGTCTAGTCTAAAATCTAGCCTATAGTCTAGTCTATAGTTTAATCTATAGTCTGCTCTAGTTTACACTATAGTCTAGTCTTTTATCTAGTCTATTATATTGTATAGTCTATAGTCTAATCTATAGTCTAGTCTGCATTCTAGTCTTTAGTCTAATCTATAGTCTAGTCTATATTCTAGTCTATAGTCTAGTCTATAGTCTAGTCTATAGTTTAGTCTATAGTCTAGTCTATAATCTAATCTATAGTCTACTCTATAGTCTATTCTATAGTCTAGTATATAATCTGATTTATAGTCTACTCTATAGTCTATTCTATAGTCTAGTCTATAGTCTACTCTATAGTCTTGTCTATAGTCTAGTTTATAGTCTAGCCTATAATCTAGTCTATAGTCTACTCTATAGTCTTGTCTATAGTCTAGTTTATAGTCTAGCCTATAATCTAGTCTATAGTCTAGTCTATAGTCTAGTCTATAGTCTAGTCTATAGTTTAATCTATAGTTTAATCTACAGTCTACTCTAGTTTACACTATAGTCTAGTCTATAGTCTAGTCTAGTCTTTTATCTAGTCTATTATATTGTATAGTCTATAGTCTAATCTATAGTCTAGTCTGTAGTCTAGTCTTTAGTCTAACCTACAGTCTAGTCTATATTCTAGTCTATAGTCTAGTCTATAGTCTAGTCTATAGTCTAGTCTATAGTCTAGTCTATAGTCTAGTCTATAGTCTAGTCTATAGTCTAGTCTATAGTCTAGTCTATAGTCTAGTCTATGGTCTAGTCTATATCCTAGTCTATAGTCTAGTCTATAGTCTAGTCTATTGTCTAGTCTATAGTCTAGTCTATAGTCTAGTCTATAGTCTTGTCTATAGTCTAGTTTATAGTCTTGTCTATAGTCTGTAGTCTAGTCTTTAGTCTAATCTATAGTCTAGTCTATATTCTAGTCTATAGTCTAGTCTATAGTCTAGTCTATAGTCTAGTCTATAGTCTAGTCTATAGTCTACTCTATAGTCTATTCTATAATCTAGTCTATAGTCTACTCTATAGTCTTGTCTATAGTCTACTCTATAGTGTAGTCTATAGTCAAGTCTTTTATCTAGTATATAGTCTGCATATATTTTTGTATATTGTCTAGTCAAATCTAATCTATACTCTAGTATATTGTATAATCTATAGCAAAATCTGTAGTCTAGTCTATAGTTTAGTTTATTGTAAAGAATATAGTTTAATCTTTTGTATTTTCTATAACCCAAAGAAGCGTCGTCTACGTAAATGTCCGTTTCTACTTCAATTGACAATGCTGGGAGTTCAAACTAAAATAAGAAGTTCAAAATAAGAAGTTGAACGGGAATGGTAAGAGGACCATACACGGAATAACTCCAATACTAAGAGATTTTAATAGATATAGACTAGACCATAGTCTAGTCTATAGTCTAGTCTATAGTCTAGTCTATAGTCTAGTCTATAGTCTAGTCTATGGTCTAGTCTATATCCTAGTCTATAGTCTAGTCTATAGTCTAGTCTATTGTCTAGTCTATAGTCTAGTCTATAGTCTAGTCTATAGTCTTGTCTATAGTCTAGTTTATAGTCTTGTCTATAGTCTGTAGTCTAGTCTTTAGTCTAATCTATAGTCTAGTCTATATTCTAGTCTATAGTCTAGTCTATAGTCTAGTCTATAGTCTAGTCTATAGTCTAGTCTATAGTCTACTCTATAGTCTATTCTATAATCTAGTCTATAGTCTACTCTATAGTCTTGTCTATAGTCTACTCTATAGTGTAGTCTATAGTCAAGTCTTTTATCTAGTATAGTCTGCATATATTTTTGTATATTGTCTAGTCAAATCTAATCTATACTCTAGTATATTGTATAATCTATAGCAAAATCTGTAGTCTAGTCTATAGTTTAGTTTATTGTAAAGAATATAGTTTAATCTTTTGTATTTTCTATAACCCAAAGAAGCGTCGTCTACGTAAATGTCCGTTTCTACTTCAATTGACAATGCTGGGAGTTCAAACTAAAATAAGAAGTTCAAAATAAGAAGTTGAACGGGAATGGTAAGAGGACCATACACGGAATAACTCCAATACTAAGAGATTTTAATAGTCCAGTTATTGTAAAGAAATTGCTTAATTTGTTAATAGTTAAAGAAGTTAAATATGTATTAATAATTCTAATTTTTTTCCTTACATTTCATTGGAGACCCTTTCAAATCATGCTATGGCCAACCTTCATTTCGGATTGATATCAATAATATCCAGTTATTCGTCTGCTGCTAATATAGCAACATTATTGTCACGAACATGAAGCAGATAACAAATAATTTTTTGGGAAAGATAACATTAGATCTAATATATTTCTAAGTTTTGATATGAATTTAGATTTAATAGAAAACTGTTCGAATTTGTATGTAGAATACATTGTACATATGTTTGTATTTTAAACATTTTTCATACAACAAATAGTTTAAACAGTAAGATAACTATTAAAACCTGTTGCACACTAGTCGTTTTAGTATAAATTTTATAATATAACAAAAAAATTTCTAAAAATAAAGAAATTTTCGAAAGTCTGGCAACAATGGAAAGATAATTTTTCAATCAACATTTAGCTTAAATATAAAGCTAACGATTGATGCTAATATCAAACAAAGACGATCATTATTATTTGAGAAACTGTAATTTAAAGAAACTGAATATATATAATAAGGAAAGTATAGAATCTGGCAACCCTGGTAAAATAAGTTTTACTATAACCAAAAAACAAATTAAAATCTACCGATTGACGCCAGTTTTACTAAAATTGATAAAGTATTAAGAGAGTTATAGTATTTTCAAATATTTACGTTAATATAGCAAATTACGAAATATCTGGCAACATTGGTAAAATTGTGTTTCAATGAACATTTAGCTTTAATATTTTTCTATCGATTGATACCAATTTTATCCAAATTATAAAAATATCTATTGAGAAATACAAATTTTGAAATACTTAACATAATAATATGACATATGGAGATGTATGGTAACCCTGGTAAAATAATTTTTAATAAACCAAAAAGTCGTAATTATAATCTACCGATTGAAATTTGTTTCATTAATGTAGATGGAATAGTTCAAAAGTTATAGCAATTTTAAAAATCCCTTAATTGGCACCATTTTTTAAAATACGACAACCCTGCCACTACATCGGTTCAGCGCCATCTATTGGTAGAGTACATGGTTTTTTTGCAAAGTGAAAGACAGCATCCAACAGATACCTATTTTCAAAACGTTATAACTCAAAAACTACTGAACCGATTTCTATGAAATTTATGCTGTCCTGTAGGGTTTATATTGAAGATTCAGAAAATTTATTTTGCCGGAGTTGCCACCTTTTTAAGAGAGTGCTTTTGAGGACAAAAGAGATATATTTTTAAAATCTCATAACTAAAGAACTACTATACTGATTCCTATTAACTTTACACGGACTTTTAGAGCATATTTTGAAGTTTGTAAAAATTATTTTGACAGAGTTGCCACTATGTTGAAATTGTCAAAAACTTGGTTAAACATAACATATCCAGAACGATATGTATTCATAATGCTAAACCGATTTCGATCCCATTTATATGGCGATATTTTGTAAATTATCATGTTCAGAAAATGTTTTTAACCAGAGTTGCCACCTTAAGAAGTGTACTGTTGAGGACAAAAAGTTGGTATTTTAAAATTTTATAACGTAATAACTGCAGAACCGATTCGGATTAAGTTTACATAGACTTTTATTTTAAAGCATAAATATATTGAGATTTGTTAATTTTATTTTATCACAGTTGCCACTATCTTAAAATTAGTAAAATACTGGATGCAACATATAACATACATATTTACAATACTTCTGAACATACATATTTTAAAAACACAATATCGATATCTGAGCTGATATCAATCATGTTTATAAAGAAATATTTTTCCAGAGTTGCCACCTTACATTAATATTCCATAACACAATAATAACGTGATCGAAATCAGTTACAATGATTCAGTATTATGTTTTCAAAACATCAGTAACGTTTCTGCTTTTTTGTAAAATAAGGGATGGCCACTCTGGTAAATAAATTTTTCATAATCTTCAACATATCCCGTGCAAAACTATGTAAACTTGAACGAAATCGCTTACGTAGTCTCAATATCATATTAAGAAAACATTTTATATTATTTTAAGTAATTTGACACTTTTAACATAGTGGCAACACTGGCAAAATAAATTTTTGCAATCTTCAAAACATGCGCATTCTGTTGATATAAAGTTTATCTGCATCGCTTCAGTAGTTTTTGCGCTATAATGTTTTGAATGTTTCTATCTGTATACTCAGTTTTCAACACTTTTAACAAGGTGGCAACTCTGGAAAAATAAATTTTCCGAATCTTCAATTAATCCTCTACGACATCATATACATTTTAACAAAATCGCTTCAGTAGTTTTCGAGATATAACGTTTTGAAAATATGTGTCTGTGGTACGCAAAATTTTGATTTGCAGAAAAACCATGTCCCCACCAATAGATGGCGCTGAACCCATGTCGTGTCAGGCTAGTCGTGTTTTGGAAAATTGGTAATTTTAAGGATTTTTAAAATTGCTATAACTCCGAGAATATTCAATGGAATTTAGTGGAACTAACGCCATTCGTTAGTTTAGAATTTAAACCACTTCCTATAGTAAAAATTATTTCACCAGTGTTGCCAGACTTTTGAAATTATTATGGTATTACATGAAGTTTCTTTATTTTGCTATTACTGCAAAAGTACTGACATGATTTGACTGAAATTGGATTCAATTGAAACGCAGTGATTTGTGCTCAGTGTTGTTCATAAACTTTTTTAACTAATGTTGCCAGATTTTCTATAATTGTAATATATTTATCACAATCATTGAATGTTTATAACTTTGGAAATACTAAACCGATTAGCGTAAAACTGGTATCTATCGTTAGGTTATGAATTACACTATAGCACTCATGAAAATTTAGCACACCAGTGTTGCCAGATGTTTGAAATTATTCTAGTATTGCCTTAAGTTTATCATTCAGCTATTACTGCAAAATAACTGACATGTTTTGATTTAAATTCGATTCAATTGAAAGAGTGAGATTTGCGCTATGAGTTGTATTTATCATTTTACCAAAATTATTTACCAATATTGCCAGATTTTTAAAAGTTTTTATTAAATTCTTTGATTTGTTATAACTTTGAAAGTACTGTACCGATTTGCGTAAAACTGGCATCTATTGTTAAGTTATTAATTATGCTATAGGCCGCATGTAAATTTAGACCTAGTATTGCTAGACGTCTTAATTTACTCTGGTATTGCCTTAAGTTTTTTCATTCAGCTGTTACTATAAAAGTACTGAAATGATTTGATTGAAATTCGATTCAATTGAAAGGTTGAGATGGTGACTAGGTGAAATTATGGGCCGATTTCAAACATTTTCATTGGCGTTTGCCCTTGGACCAAAAGAAGCGTTCACTTCATCAAATTATCTTACTAACTGCGACCTGTAGAATGCCCACAAGGTTTACATGGACGGAGGGACATACGGACATAGCTTAATCGACTCAGAAAGTGTTTCTGAGTCTATGAGCACCATGGTCCCTAGTATTTAATATCTAGTTTAAAAAACCTTGACCAAGACCAGAAAACCACCCATACGACGTAATGGTAGTGTTAAGAAAGTGTGCATACAAATACACAACATGGAAGTTTAGAGGAGGGGGCTGTAAGGAAATGGGAATATTAACTTTGAAACATTTTCTACAATATCCTGCCAAAATGCTTGCGTTTCACTCAAATAGGTTTACTAGTTCCCAAAACTGCAATGCTTCAAAGAATGTGTTAAAAAAGCAGCAAATTCCGGAAATTTGGCAACATTGGTAAAGTATTTTTGCAAACAGCGTCTAGCTTAAGTGTGCACCTATCCAGTGATACCAATTTCATCGAAATCGTACCACAATTTTTCGAGAAATGGCGATTTGAAGAAAGAAAACCACCCATACGACATAATGGTAGCGTTAAGAAAGTGTGCATATAAATACACAGCATGGAAGTTTATAGGAGAGGGCTGTAAGGAAAAGGGGATATTAATTTTGAAACATTTTCTACAATATCCTGCCAAAATACTTGCGTTTCACTCAAATCGGTTTTCTAGTTCCCAAAACTGCAATGCTTCAAAGAATGTGTTAAAAAAGCAGCAAATTCCGGAAATTTGGCAACATTGGTAAAGTATTTTTTTTCACACAGCGTCTAGCTTAAATGTCCACCTATCCAGTGATACCAATTTCATCGAAATCGTACCACAATTTTTCGAGAAATGGCGATTTGAAGAAACACAAAATAAATCGAAAAATTTTAAAATCTGGCAACCCTGCTAAAATAATTTTTTATAAAAGAAATAAAGTTAACTAAAACCTATCGATTGACACTAGTTTAACTAAAATTGATAAAGTAGTTTAGGAGTTATAGCAATTTTAAAAATGCAGCCAAAATGTACTAATTTCAGGAAATCTGGCAACATTGGTGAAATAATTTTTGATGTATCACTTATACAAAGATAAACCTATCGATTGACACCAATTTCATCGAAATTATATTGATATATTTTGAGAAATAGCTGTTAAAGGAGACTTAATATAATAATAAGAAAATAAGGAATCTTCTGGTAACCCTGGTGAAATAATTTTTAATAGAACCAATTCCACAAATTAAAACCTAGCGATTGACACCAATTTTACTAATGTTGATAAAATAGTTCAAGAGTTATAGCAATTTTAAAAATCCCTTAATTGGCACAATTATTCAAAACACGACAACCCTGCCACTGTATCGGTTCAGCGCCATCTATTGATAGGGTACATGGTTTTTCTGCAATGCAGAAATTTGTGTACCACAGACACATATTTTCAAAACGTTATAACTCTAAAACTACTGAACCGATTGCTATGAAAATTACACTGGCTTGTAGGGGTTGAATTGAAGTTTCATAAAACTTATGTTACCAGAGTTGCCATCATATTAAAAGTGGTGAAATTCCGTAGAGCAGAAAGTTATTTTCAAAACCTTATAACTAATGAACTACCAAACCGATTCCGATCGATTTTATTAACTAACTTAATTACATTAACTTTTAGAACATATTTCAAAGATTTAAAAATTTATTTTGCCAGAGTTGCCACTATGTTAAAAGCAGCGAAAAACTTTCTAAAACAAAATAAACATTAAAACGTTATAGTAATACAACTGATTAACCTATTTAGATATATTGAAATTTATAAAGCAATATTTTGCCAGAGTTGTAGGGGTTGTATTGAAGTTTCATAAAACTTATGTTACCAGTGTTGCCACCATATTAAAAGTGATGAAATTCCGTAGAACAGAAAGTTATTTTCAGGACCTTATAACTTTGGAATTACCAAATCAATGAACTTTACATTAGCTTTTACAACATGTTTAAAATATTTGAAAATTTATTTTGTCAGAGTTGCCATTATGTTAAAAACTGCGAAAAACTTTCTAAAAGTAATTCATATTAAAACGTTATAATACTGACATTGATGAACCCATTTAGTTATATTGAAGTTTATAAAGAAATATTTTGCCAGAGTTGCCACATTATCCTTTGTACAATAACATTCAATTGTAGACTATCAACGTAATTGTTCATAATTAACAAGATATCCACTAAAAGAACATATAAGTTCAGTTACCAAGTTTCAGTATTGAGTTTTCAAAACAATTAGAAACGCTTTAGCCCCATTTTATTTATTTAAAGATGGCAACTCTGGCAAATACATTTTTCATAATTTACAACATATTTGGTGCAAACCTATGTAAACTTGAACGAAATCGCTTATGTAGTCTCAAAATCATATTTAGAAAACATTTTATATTATTTTAAGTAATTTGACACTTTTAACATAGTGGCAACACTGGTAAAATACATTTTTGTAATCTTCAAAACATTCGCTTCAAGTTGATATAAAGTTCATTTGCATCGCTTCAGTAGTTTTTGTGCTATAATGTTTTGAAAGTTTATATCTGTTTACTCAATTTTCGACACTTTTAACAAGATGGCAACTCTGGAAAAATAAATTTTCCGAATCTTCAATTAATCCTCTACGACATCATATACATTTTAACAAAATCGCTTCAGTAGTTTTCGAGTTATAACGTTTTGAAAATATGTGTCTGTGGTACGCAAATTTTTGCATTGCAGAAAAACCATGTACCCCATCAATAGATGGCGCTGAACCCATGTCGTGTCAGGGTAGTCGTGTTTTGAAAAATTGGTCATTTTAAGGGATTTTTAAAATTGTTATAACTCCGAGAATATTCAATGGAATTGAGTGGAACTAACGCCATTCGTTAGTTTAGAATTTAAACCACTTCCTATAGTAAAAATTATTTCACCAGTGTTGCCAGACTTTTAAAATTATTATGGTATTACATGAAGTTTCATTATTTTGCTATTACTGCAAAAGTACTGACATGATTTGACTGAAATTGGATTCAATTGAAAGGCACTGATTTGTGCTCAGTGTTGTATATAAATTTTTTTAACCAATGTTGCCAGATTTTCTTTAATTGTAATATATTTATTACAATCATTAAATGTTTATAACTTTGGAAATACTAAACCGATTAGCGCAAAACTGGTATCTATCGTTAGGTTATGAATTATACTATAGCACTCACGAAAATTTTGTACACCAGTGTTGCCAGATGTTTGAAATTATTCTAGTATTGCCTTAAGTTTTTCATTCAGCTATTACTGCAAAAGTACTGAAATGATTTGTTTGAAATTCGATTCAATTGAAAGAGTGAGATTTATGCTAAGAGTTGTAAACAAAATTATTTAACCAATGTTGCCAGATTTTTAATAGTTTTTATAACATTCTTTGAATTGCTATAACTTGTAAAGTATAAAAGCGATTTGTGTCAAATTGGTGTCTACCGTTGAGTAACTAATTATACTATAGACAAAGTATAAAGTTGCCAGATTTTTTTTAAATTTCTTTTATATGTTTGTGTATAGTTTTTTATTTTATGTTAAAGCATAGCATATTTACCTTTTATGTTAATACGTAATCAATGATATTCTTTTCTTTTTTAATTTTTGTAAAATTATTTTTATTTAAACTGTTTCTTTTTCTTTTTTATTACTTTTTGATTATAAAAAAAATCATAAAATGACACAAATTTTCGGAGTTTCTTTCAAATTGCTTTAAAATTAAAAAAAAAAAATAATAATAAAATAATTATAATAATAATAATAAAAAATAAAACAAATAATTTTCTCTTATGTATAAAAGCTTAATTCTCATGTTTGTTTCAATTAACAATATTTTATTACAGTTAAAATATAATTATAAAAATAATATAATAATAATTAAACATAAAATTTTTATTTGTTTTAATAATAATTTAAATAGTTTATATTTTAAGAAGAAAAATTGCTTGTATTGAAAGATCATTTTTAATAAATTTCTTGGTTTGAAAAATCATATGTATGTTATTGTTATTGCTTATCATAAAATTATGGTTATTTTTAAGAAAAAAAATTAAAGTAAAATTAATATTTTATTGTAGTTTTCATAATTAAAATTGTAATTATTTCACTCATGTTTAAAAATTAATATAAAATTTAAATAAATTTATAAAGAAATTATAGATAAATTTGAGTTTATTGTTATTTTTTTAAGGTATATTTATATTGTTATTTATTTAAACTTACATTTATTGTTTTTTACTTTTACTTAATTTATTTGATTTTTTTTCTTGTTTTATTTTAAATTTTATTAATATGTATAATAAGTTTGAAGTTTTAAGTAATTTACAAAATTATATTTTATTGTTTGTTAAAGAAATTAACTTATTAGTATTAAAAACTAAAGTTTTTTAAATGATTTTTTTTTATTATTTTTTATAGATTTTCAACTGTTTTTATTTAGTTTTATATATTATTGTTAAGTATACATAATTATTTAGGTTATTTTAGAATTTTTCTTTTGTTTTTGATTGAAATTTTCTATTGTTTTGTTGTATTTAATATGAAATGAATAAAAGTTAATCTTTACCTTCAAAAAAAAGTTTAATTCAGCAAAAAGCAACAAATATTTTAAATGGTTTTCTTAATGAAAAAAGTTTACTCTTGTTCCAGTTTAAATCTTTTACAAATGTTGCCCTCAAACATGCATAATGTTGCCTTTTTGGTAATGATAGTTTAAGTAACAATAAAATATTAATTGCAGAATAAAATTTTAACAAAAAATGTTAATAAAAAAAGAAGAAATTTTTAAAGATTTTATATTAAATCAGTTTTAATGATTTTTAATCTATTTTTAAAGGTATAAAAAGAAAACAATGCAACATTTTCATCCTCGTCAAAGAAACACTCACATTTTGACTATTACTTAGAGAATGGAGTTGGAAAAGAAAGAATATTTTCTTGCAAAAGTAAACTGAGGGCTTTTAAGTTGTTTTTAAGAAGAACGGCAGAAAAGGGCAACATTTTCCCAAAAAAATGCAAAAAATTTGTAACAAAAAAGTAAGTTGCCTTATTAAAGCCTATCATTGTTTCAGATTGGAGCTGAAACCAATAAATTTAGTTTGATATTGCCATTATCGGAAGTGGAGTTAAAATTGAAACGGAAGAACCGAAGTTATAGCATCAAAAGGGCAACATTTTCTCAAAAAATGCAAAAATTTTTGCCAAAAAAAGTAAATTGAATGATTATAGCCTATGATGGTTTCAAACTGGTGCTGAAACCAACGAATTTAGTTTGATATTGCCATTATCGGAACTGGAATTAAAATTGAAACGGAAGAACCGAAGTAATAAGACTGATTCCAAGAAGTGGTTACAGTGCAATTGAACTGGTTCGTTTAGAACTTCTTATAAGTACTTTAGAATCAACACAATGTTTAACAGGGTTCGGTTTGCACTCATTCTAGAACTGGTTTCATGAAGTAGTTACATAACTAGTGTATTATCAGTGCAATAGATAAGTACTTTGAAATCACCACAATGTTTCACAGAACAGATTCCGTAAGATTGATGTTAAATAATTTGAAGGGGTTCTGTTTAGAGTAGTTCTAGAATAGGTTCCAAGAAGTACTTACGGAACTTGTATGCATTCTTTCAACTATTGTTTTAAGAGTGCAATTGAACTAATTCCTTTAGAACTTCTTATAAGTACCTTGGAATTATAATGTCTCACAGGACAGGTTCTTGAAGTATTTGCAAGGTTGTGCAATAATCGAACTGGGTTCGATTTGCACTCCTTCTAGCACTGGTTCCAAGAAGTAGTTACAGAACTAACTAAACCAGTGTATTATCTATGCAATAGAACTGGTTTCTTTAGAACTTCTAACGAGTTCTTTGGAATCACTATAATGTTTCATAGAACAGGTTCTGTAAGTTTGCTGTTCAATAATTTGAAGGGTTTCTGTTTACATTAGTTCTTGAATAGGTATCAAAAAGTACTTATGGAACAAGTATGTGTTATTTCAACTATTGTTTTAAGAGTGAAATTGAACTAATTGCTTTAGAACTTCTTATAAGTTGTTTTGAATCATAACAATGTCTCACAGAACAGATTCTGTAAGGTTGCTGTTCAATAATCAGAAGGGGTTGTGTTTATACTCATTCTAGAGCTGGTTCCAAGAAGTAGTTACAGAACTAGTACGTTTTCATTAAACAAGTGTATTACCAGTGCAATTGAACTGGTTCCTTTAGAACTTCTTATAAGTAGATTGGAATCACAACAATGTTTCACAGAACAGCTTCCGTTAGGTTGCTGTTCAATAATCTGAAGGGGTTCGGTTTACACTGGTTCTAGGACTAGTTCAATGAAGTAGTTACAGAACTAGTAGGCGTTCATTAAACTAGTGTATTAACAGTACACTAGAACTGATGTCTTTACAAGTTCTTTGGAATCACTATAATGTTTTACAGAACAGGTTCCTTAAGGTAGTTGTTCAATAATTTGAAGGGATTGTGTTTACACTCATTCTAGAACTGGTTCCAAGATGTGGTTACAGAACTAGTATGCGTTCTTTCAACTATTGTTTTAACAGTACAATAGAATTGATTCCTTGAGAAGTTCTTATAAGTAGTTTTGGAATCACAACAATGTTTTACAGAACTGGTTCCTTAAGGTGGCTGTTCAACAATCTGAAGGGATACTTTTTACACTCGTTCTATTTTCAAGAAAATTACAAATTTACTAATAAAATTTAAAAATTTAAACTCACTTGGAGGCAATATTAAAACATTTTGCAAAGAAATATGTAATTAAATGTTAAAGTTGCACAGAAATGTTTTATTGTTTTAAGTTTTTTTTTTTTTAATTAAAAAGAATAGTATGTACTAACTAAAAAAGGTAATACATTAATAAATACAATTGATTTTTATTTTAAATTTTCTTTTTAGCAAGTTTATGAGATTTTTTAAATATTTCTTTCTATTTTAATTACATTTCTTAAACTTTTATTCATTTAGATTATCAATTACACAATTTTTTTAAACTCTTTTTTTTTAATTTTTTTTTGTCTGTCACGTAGGCACTATTATTTTTTTATATTTTGTTTAGATAATGTTCTCTTAATGAATTTTAGTTTTAATTTTTTTATTATTAAATTTATGACAAATTTGCAAAAAAAAAATTTTTGTTTATTTTAAAGATTTGTATTTTGTAATGAAACTTTTTTTTATTATTATTGGTTGTCTTGTCAATTCTGTTTTTTTTAGAGATGTTTTTGTAAGTAAATTTATAAATATGTATACGTTTTATTTTAATTATTTTTAAATTTCTATATAGTTTTTGTTTATATATATAAAAAAAATTATTGTTACTGTTTACCCTTCAATTATTTTTAGATATTGTTAAGTTTTTATAATTATTTTTTATTAATGAAAATGTATTTTTATTTATTGTTTTTTATTTTTGTTTATTATAAGTTTAATTTAAATCATTTCGTTAAGTTGGTGTTTTAAGAGAAAATAAAACAAAAATATTAGCTTTAAGTTTATTAAATTAAGTTTAAAGCGAAAAAAAAAAAAATTATGAAAATACTTTTTACACTTAATAATTAATTTTTATATGTATATAAAAAAAAACTAAATTAATTTACTTAATTAAAAAAAATTAAAGAACAAAAGTTTATTTTATATATCAACTAACTAAGTTTATAAAATAAAATGTTATTATTCTTTCTACAAATTATTAAAAAAAATAATAATTTTTAAATTTCTTTTTTTTTAGAGTTTTTGTTTTTTAAAAAACGGTGGATGGTTCAAATTCATAAACAAATGAATTTATTTTTTTTTGTTAAATTTAGTTTTAATCTTTTTTTTATACATTAATTTTACAATAATAATTATTTTTTCGTGTTTTTTTTGTTTATTTTTTTTAATAATAAATTTAAAAATTATTTATTTATTTATATAGATTTTGTATTTTTGTTATATAATTATAATTAAACGATTTAAAATCTTAAAAATTAAAAAAAAATTGTTATTACACAAATATATATTTTATATATATATAATTTACACTAAACAGAAATTAAAACTTTTAAATTGTTTTATTTTTCAAATGGTTTTTCCACATAAAAGAAAACTACTAATTAACTTAATGAATTTTTAATTTGTTACTTTAACAGCTTAAAAAGTAATGTTAAATTAATAAAATTGGAAATTTTAGGTTTTGTTTTAGGAAATGTTATAATTTTACAAAAATATTTATATTTCTTAAAAAATTTTTGAGATCATTTTATTTGTTATATAATGGATGGGTTTATATGTTTGTAGTTGTTTTTTTTTTTAGAAAAAATAATTAAAGAAATATAAATATTTTATTATATACTTTTTTTTAATTTAAAAAGATTTAAAAAACTTGCTTTAAAGAAAATTTTTTAAAAAATTTTAAATTTCATATAAACACCAATAATCAAGCCTCTTAATTTTAAGTAAACCCTAAAAAAGAATTCTAAATAAATTCTATAAAAAAAAAAACAAAATTGTAAAGAGATTTATTTTATAAAATAGATTTTGTATGTTTAAAAATATAAAATATTAACATTTAAATAAAAAACTTGTTATTTATATATTAAAACATAAAAATTCTAGTAAATAGTTTCGAAAATTTAAAAAAATTCTTTATATTTTCGTGATATTATAAAAGTATACATTTTTGTAAGAGTCTAAGCTTTAAAGTATGCAAAACTTTTATATTTTTTATTCAAAATTTAGTTTTAAATTAGTTTTGGAATCATGAAAGCTTTAGCTTTCTAAAATCATCTATTTCATTATATTTGAAACTTATATTTCAAACATAATTTAAAATTTAATTTTTCTTAATTTTCCTACTTTAACTTAATTTTTCTAACGAATTTTCTATAAAACCCTTTAAATCTTTTTCATAATTTTAAAAGTTTGTAGTGTTTTAGAAACAAATTGTATAAAATTTTTGAAATCGTTTAGTAATAAACAAATTTAGAAAACTTTATTTCTCTTAACATTCTTTACAATGTTTTGTTTGAACGCCTAAAAGTAGGCTATGTATATAAGGACACAAATTGAAGAAATTCTATATGTTTAGAAACTAGCAGGTTTAAGCTTTTCATGTAAATTTTTATGCTTAAATTCGAATCCCTTTTTGGAACATAATAACAAAATTGTCTCAGCAATTAGAGAGCTATCTGTCACTCAACCTTCTTTACAATATTTTATATAAACTCCTAAAAATAGGCTATAGATTTAAGCATACAAATTTAATAAATTCTATATATTTGGAAACAATATGTGCGAATTTATTTCATTATTTTCGAGTCTCATTTTCGAACGAAATAATGAAATTTTTCGTTCGAAAACTTAAGACATTTAATTTTTCTCCAGTTTTTATACTTTGATTTAATTTTCTTACCGACTTGTCTTCGAAAGTATATATTTATAATTAAGCTTTTTAAAGGCTTAGCTTGTTGTTATTAGAGTTTTAGAAATCGCTTAAAAATTGTGGTAATTGTGGATCGGCAATAAAAATTTTACTTTTTTCATTCACTAATTTTTCTGACGTCAACAGATTTCCTCTGTTGTGAATTTTATCGAATTTTGTAAACAATCAATCAACAGCTGTTGCGAACAAATTCAACTATTGTGAATGAATTGCTTAGGACAAGTTCGAAATAGCAATTTTTCATCTAGAAGAATAAATTCTTACTTTACTTCTTACTGTGCGAATTTATTTCATTATATTTCAATCCCATTTACGAACATAGTAACGAAATTTTCCCTGTGAATTTATTTCATTATTTTCGAATCTCATTTTCGAACAAATTAATGAAATTTTCGCAACAAACTTAAGACATTTCTTTTTTCTCCAGTTTTTATACTTTGACTTAATTTTCTTACCGATTTGTCTTCGATCCAATTGAGCTTTTTAAAAGCTTAGCTTGTTGCGATTAGAGTTTTAGAAATCGCTTGAAAATTGTGGAACTAATCATACCGATCGGCAATAAAAATTTTACTTTTTTTTCATTCACTAACTTTTCTCACGTCAACAGATTTCCTCTGTTGTGAAATTTATAGAATTTTGTAAACAATCAACAGCTGTTGCAAACAAAATCAACTATTGTGAATGATTTGCTTCAAAATTGAAAGTTTGATACAAGAAAAATGCTAAGCTTTGATCTACAAAGATTTTTTTTACAAATGATGAATTTCTTTTAAAATCTCTATACAATTTTGTTTTTATGGAAATATCATTTCTATTTTAAACAAATTATCAAATTAATACCCATTTGTTATCAAAAACAATTGCTGAAATAGTTAATTCTGGAAAAAATTCTCTATAAACAATTATTTTTAATACAAACTCTTAAATTTCGAAATTTTTTTAACCTAGTAAGATTTATTATAAAGAAATATTGTAATCAGTGATGCCAAGTGTAGGGATTTTTCCCTTTTTGTAGGGATTTTTTTCAAAAATTTCACGTGTAGGGAAAAAGGGAAAGATTTCTTACTATTGTCAAATTGTAGGGATTTTTCAATTTCATAGTTTTTAACAACTAAAAATATACTCTTTCATGTATTAAACTTTTAAATTAAAAATGAAATCAGTTTTAAGTGTATCGTTAGTAAAAATTCCGCTTGTAATTTCTACAATATATGTACCTACATATCGCTACAAGACTGGCATAATCCAAAATTCGGCTTTCTTGAACTAAGGTCTTCAAAACATGCGACATACTAAAATCTTTCATATAGATTTATGAAATTTCAAATATGTCTATTATTTTCGATGTGAAATCGATTTTTTGTAAACGTAAAAACTAAAACCCACGTTTTTGTGAATATTAGACAACTAAAAATTTAATTTCAATTTAGATGAGAAACATATTAACCTCAACTATCTGAATCTGGATTTTTAAAACCCCTTGATTTGTTTAAAAGTTATTAAAAAAATAGTTAAATGTCATTAAATATTCATATCCGTTTTTCTTGAAACGACTTTTTGGATTATGCCAATCCTGTAGGGCGATATATTCTGACTCCTTATAGATAGAGTAGCCGGGGGCTTAATGCAGTAACTCAGGATTAAATAAATGAATTTAATGTTCTGAAAATTTATAAAAGTAAACCGCAAAAAGTAAACGCAAAAGTAAACCTTATTTAAAATAATTATTTTATGAAAATTTTTTTGTTGGAGGCACATAAAATAAATTTTTATCACGATTCGATATACTGCCATAAATCTTTCAATTGTTTTTTTTTAATCTTAACTGAAGAGTCAGGGTTGGAAGATTTGTATGATGTAAAATTGAAAGAAAAAAAAAATAAAATTTAAATTCTAGAAATTTCATTCCTAAAAATTAAAAAAAAAAAATACATACATATATGTATATTATAAAACGGAGCTAATATTTTAGTTTTTGATGTTATTTTTGTATTTTTTAAGATAAACTTTGAAAAAAATGGAAAAAAGTAGTGTAGGGAAAAATGTAGGGAAAATAAAAAGTGGGTGTAGGGAAAAAAGGGATTTTTTCTCATAAGCGTAGGGATTTCTGAAAAAATTCTCCTGGCATCACTGATTGTAATTAAAATAACATTTAAACAATAAAAAACTTCACAATTTACTTAGAAAAACAAGGTTTCGAGTTCCAAAACTACTATAGAATAGACTGTAGCCTGCACTATAGATTAGACTATAGTCTTGACTATAGTCTGGACTATACAATAGTCTATAGTCTGTACTATAGAATAGACTATAGTCTGGACTATAAAATATACTATAATCTGGACTATAGAGTAGGCAAAATGTTCGAATTTGTTTAAATAACTCATTGTAGTTCAAAATAGTTTCCTTTCGATTCGAATTAGTGTTATAAGTAGTTGTTACCAATACGATTCTAGAGAATTTCGAAAACTTTCTCAAAATAGAAAGCAATCAATGGAGTTTTTTTCATAGAGTTCTTGAAAATCACCCAAATTTGATAATTTTTCAATTTCCTTAACAAATGCTGAATTGTAAAGTTTTTCATTTAACCAAATGTTATTTTAACAAGAATATTTAAAAATATGTAAATTTGTTTCCTAAACCTTAAAATTTCCAATATTTCCTATAACATTCACGAACAAACAAAAATAAAATACATACAACATATTTAATGATGCAGTGACGAGGACAAATCATTGCTATTGCTGGCATTTAGCAATGCTGTACTATTACTACTACCAATACTACTTAAAATATTACTAACACCACCACCACCACCAACACTTGCACCACCACTACTCGCGCCCACTACTAAGCCACCCACTAGAGGTGAAGAAGAAGAACTATTATTACTTACAGCTCCAGTGACATTGGCTACTGCTGCGGCGGCCATGGCAGCAGCCGCTGCTGCTGCTGAACTTAAATTTAAAGCTGCACTTTCAGCGGCTGTTGTATATTCTTGCGCTGATAACTTGAGAAATTGTTCGTAGGCCGTTAGGCGTGAAGAGGCAGCAGCTGCAGCGGCGGAGGAAGCAGTTAAGGGATCTGGGGCTGTGGAAGAAACCATAGAATCCATTTCATTTGTACAAGTTGAATTTGCAGAGGCTGCAGATGAGGCATGATGATGATATAGTTTTGTTTGAGAGGTTTGGGAATTTGATGATGTTGCTGTTGTTGTATGATATGAAGGAGGTGGTGGTCGTTGTTCGTGGACAACAGCCGCTGCTGCTGCCACTTCTGAGGGTGTCAATTGACACTCAGTCATTGATGTGGTTAAAGGTAAAGGTAACTCTTGTTTTTGTCTTGGATATGCAATATTTTGTGTACAATTAATTAAAAGATTGCTGGGGTTTGTAACGGTGTTGCTGTTGTTGTTGTTGCTATTAGCATTAAGCCTCAAATTTGTGTGCTGTTGATGATGATGATGATGCTGTTGTAAATGAGAGGATTGCTGTTGCAGCTGCTGTTGGTGGTGGTGGGACTGTAAAAGAGTTGGATGATGCAGCTGATGTTGTGTAGATTGTGACGTTGTTGTCAAATCTAAATTTTCATTTAGATTTGTTGTAGTATCATTAAGGTTGTCTATTGTTGTTGTTGTTGTTGAGTATATATCTTCTCTAGGCTGTTGAGAAGTATGTGCCGTCGTTTGTTGCTGTTGCACATCCATGGGTATGGGTGACGTGGGTGATTGTTTAATTATTGTCGTTGTTGTATTGTTGCCAGCTAAATATCTTGTACTATTTACCACCGTTCCACTAGACTCCTTTTTGTCCATTATAACACCACCACGTTCTTCTAAAAGCATACTGCTGTTTAATCTACTATTGTTTTCACTAACAACACCATTACTTAGATCATCAAGACCTGTTCGAAGGCTGCTGCTATTAACAGTGCCGCTGCTGGTTTTATTAAATTCATTAAGTGCTGTTGTTGTGGACAGTGTATTGTTGTTGTTATTACTATTATTATTGTTGTTATTATTATTAGTGTTATTGGCCAATGCTGGGAGTTCATGCTATTCCTTTATTAACCGATAAATGTGATGCGTGGCACCACTATTTTGTGCTGCAACTTCAAAGACATACGCTATGCAGAGTAATGTCTCTTGTGTTTCGCGGGATTGAATTACCTTTGAGTAAAAAGAAAATAAAATTATTGAAATAACTAATTTGCATTTAGTTTAAATTCAAAAACTTACTTGCAATATTGTAAAATTTTCCAATACACTATTCATCATATAGTGTTCAGGTAAATTTTTCAACTTTTGTATGAAATTAATCATATATTCGCACATGGGTGAACGTTCAATGCGATAAACAAAACGGCCATTTTCCAAGCGTGAATATTCGGTTTCAACCTTTTCCACTACTTGCGAACCAAATGAGCAGACTTTTGTCGAACACACCAAAACCACATTTTCATTACTTTCGTATCTAGTGAGGTAGAGATCAAAATTATGAAATTAATAGTATAAAAATTCGTTTGAAAAGTATTAGTTCTACACCATTTCCAGTTATATTTTAGAACTTTCTAGTTTTAGCTGAGTTTTCGTTTAGTTAAAGTTTAGTCCTAATTTAGTTCTAGTTCAGTTCTAGTTCAATTCTAGTTCAGTTCTAGTTCAGTTCTAGTTCAGTTCTAGTTCAGTTCTAGTTCAGTTCTAGTTCAGTTCTAGTTAAGTTCTAGTTCAGTTCTAGTTCAGTTCTAGTTCAGTTCTAGTTCAGTTCAAGTTCAGTTCTAGTTCAGTTCTAGTTCAGTTCTAGTTCAGTTCTAGTTCAGTTCTAGTTCAGTTCTAGTTCAGTTCAAGTTCAGTTCTAGTTCAGTTCTACTTCAGTTCTAATTCAGTTCTAGTTCAGTTCTAGTTCAGTTCTAGTTCAGTTCTAGTTCAGTTCTAGTTCAGTTCTAGTTCAGTTCTAGTTCAGTTCTAGTTCAGTTCTAGATCAGTTCTAGTTCAGTTCTAGTTCAGTTCTAGTTCAGTTCTAGTTCAGTTCTAGTTCAGTTCTAGTTCAGTTCTAGTTCAGTTCTAGTTCAGTTCTAGTTCAGTTCTAGTTCAGTTCTAGTTCAGTTCTAGTTCAGTTCTAGTTCAGTTCTAGTTCAGTTCTAGTTCAGTTCTAGTTCAGTTCTAGTTCAGTTCTAGTTCAGTTCTATTTCAGTTCTATTTCATTTCTAATTCAGTTCTAGTTCAGTTCTAGTTCAGTTCTAGTTCAGTTCTATTTCAGTTCTAGTTCAGTTCTAGTTCAATTCTATTTCAGTTCTAGTTCAATTCTAGTTCAGTTCTAGTTCAGTTCTAGTTCAGTTCTAGTTCAGTTCTAGTTCAGTTCTAGTTCAGTTCTAGTTCAGTTCTAGTTCAGTTCTAGTTCAGTTCTAGTTCAGTTCTAGTTGAGTTCTAGTTCAGTTCTAGTTCAGTTTTAGTTCAGTTCTAGTTCAGTTATAGTTCAGTTCTAGTTTAGTGCTAGTTCAGTTCTAGTTCAGTTCAAGTTAAATTCTAGTTCAGTTCTAGTTCAGTTCTAGTTTAGTTCTAGTTCAGTTCTAGTTCAGTTCTAATTCAGTTCTAGTTCAGTTCTAGTTCAGTTCTAGTTCAGTTCTAGTTCAGTTCTAGTTCAGTTCTAGTTCAGTTCTAGTTCAGTTCAGTTCTAGTTCAGTTCTAGTTCAGTTCTAGTTCAGTTCTAGTTCAGTTCTAGTTCAGTTCTAGTTCAGTTCTAGTTCAGTTCTAGTTCAGTTCTAGTTCAGTTCTAGTTCAGTTCTAGTTCAGTTCTAGTTCAGTTCTAGTTCAGTTCTAGTTCAGTTCTAGTTCAGTTCTAGTTCAGTTCTAGTTCAGTTCTAGTTCAGTTCTAGTTCAGTTCTAGTTCAGTTCTAGTTCAGTTCTAGTTCAGTTCTAGTTCAGTTCTAGTTCAGTTCTAGTTCAGTTCTAGTTCAGTTCTAGTTCAGTTCTAGTTCAGTTCTAGTTCAGTTCTAGTTCAGTTCTAGTTCAGTTCTAGTTCAGTTCTAGTTCAGTTCTAGTTCAGTTCTAGTTCAGTTCTAGTTCAGTTCTAGTTCAGTTCTAGTTCAGTTCTAGTTCAGTTCTAGTTCAGTTCTAGTTCAGTTCTAGTTCAGTTCTAGTTCAGTTCTAGTTCAGTTCTAGTTCAGTTCTAGTTCAGTTCTAGTTCAGTTCTAGTTCGATTCTAGTTCAGTTGCAGTTCCATTCTAGTTCATTTTCAATTATGCGATATTAATAGTTCTGTTCTGCATTATTTCTAGTTTAGTTATGTTTCTAAAAGAGCTCTACTTACTGGCTAGTTACGCCATAAAAGTCACCGGTTTCGGTGCCAGTTAAGTCTGTATTTAAATCGGCCCAACATTTCACTAAATAGAAAGCATTCTGAGGACCTTTCTCATAGAGATCTTTAAGACCACCCGATTTTTCGGGGAATTTATCAAAGATTTGTCGTATATCAACAGTCTCAAGTAGGGGATCCGAAAAGGAGGGTTTACCGCCCAATTGTACAAACAAATGCCGGTTGTACTATAATAATTAAAAAAGATAAAAATTAATAATTAAACCATTTTTTAATAAATATATAATTGCTAATTATACTCACAATTTCATCTCGTCTTATTTCCATAAACGCTGAAAATTCTAATAATCTAAATTTGTGCGTTGCTATCGCTCTGCCCTCCCACGGCAGCTGTGCTGGCGGAAGTCCAGCTTCAATATCACCAGATACAGCTGTTGATGGTTTGCCGGCGGGATATGGTTGTTGTGCAAATGGTTTTATACTGTAATCATAAAAACTTTGAGGGTCAATGTAATCAGATAAATTATTTTAAGCCTTGAAAATTAATAATATATGATAACTTACTCTTGTGAAGTGCTCGGCTGTAGACCGGGTTGCCAAAATTGCTAAATAGGGGAGAAAAATAATTGATGTAAGGTTAATAAAAGCTT
Source organism: Lucilia sericata (assembly GCF_015586225.1). NCBI lineage: Eukaryota > Metazoa > Arthropoda > Insecta > Diptera > Calliphoridae > Lucilia > Lucilia sericata. The sequence goes on along the minus strand of NW_023995086.1, from coordinate 97,612 downwards.
TATATAAAAAGCATCAATTAAATAGTTATTACTAAGGTTTTTTTTTTAACATAAAAGCCATTTTTTATGAAAAAAAGCAAGGTTTTTATTATCCTTTATTAAAAATGAGGCACACATTTATTTAATTACTTTAAAATCTAATTAATATTGATATTAAGAGTTTTCTGCGAGAGCAAGCTTTAAGTTTTAAATGAATAATTTATATTTTATGATTGGTTTCTTATAGTACTAATGGTTTTTATTTTAATTACGAACGCCTTAAAAATACTGGAATAAATATTTAATTCCATCCAAAAGCTTTTGATTTAGCTTTTTATATTATGAAGCTTAAAATCAAAATAAGTTGTCTTACTGCCGGTCCACACTAGGAAACTTTTTTTGGGAAACTTTTGATTTTGGGTGAGAGAGAAAGAGAAAGAATATCATTCATCTCTCTCGCGGTACGGAGTTTCTCGTACTCGGATACTTGTTTTGTTATTCTTCTCATTCGTACAACAACAAATCAATGCAATTAATACGTAGTTTCTGAAACAAAAGTTTCTATGTGTGGACATTAAGGAAACTTCAAAAGAGAATTAAGAAAAAGTTTCTCAACAAAAGTTTCCTAGTGTGGACCAGGTCTTACTGATTTTTATGTAGACGTGAGCTTAAGAAGAGTGAGAGAGCTATTGCCGATAACTGCTTTAAACATTCAAAGGTTATGTCCTGATAGCTTACAATGTTATATATCATGTTAAGAATGATGCAGTACGAAAGTACTGCACGATCGCCTTATTAAAGTGGTAACTTTAATCGTCTTGAGTTTAATGATCTCACTTTTGCGGTCATCGCTCTCTACTTTATTATTACAAAGTAGATTTTAGGGTGAATATTTTCTATTTGTAAGTATAGCGAGTTATGTATGTACGAACAGACCTCGAATGTTATTTCTATAAGTTCTTCTGTAATCGTTTCATAGTTAAACGGTCTCTCTCATACACTATCGGTTCATGAAACACACCTCCGTCAGCGTCAGCTTAAATTATCTTTTTGGGCATATTCTACTTTAATGTAAGTGTTAATTAGATCTCTACGATCTGGTAGTTTAAGAACTTTGAACCTGAGATATTGAAAGTAAGTTAAATCAGATCTAATCTGAGTTTTCTGGAAGTTTATCGGGATTTAGAAGAGAGATGTTGTAGTCAAAAGATCTGGTAAGAAATCTAGAAATTTAAGAGAATAAGATAGTATTTGAAACATTAATGTTGAGTTGCTACAATTTTGAGACTACAGATTCCCTTTGAGGACTTTCAACCATGTTTTGACGTTTGCAGCTTGGAGCGTGTCAATCCCCTTATTCGGCGTATCAATTACGTTTCTGCATTCAGATACGGAACGATTGAAAAAAGTTGTTCCAGCATAAAACGAAATCCATTTTATATCGATGCTTTACGATTATATGTTTCGATTCGAATTGAAATGGTGAATATAGTACGGAATCTAGATTCTATAATCTAGTTTAGTTAGTTAGTTAGTTAGTTTGAAAGGAGGATGTATATACATCAAATCCGAAGAAATACACCTAGGCCTCTATCGGGCCTGTTGTGCGCTCCTTAACCAGTGCCTCAGGTGGGAATCGAATCCACCACCTCCGGTCTACCAGACTAGAACACTAACCACTAACCTACCGGAGGCCACATATAATCTAGTTTAAGCTTTAGTATAAAATCGTTTATATAGTCTCATCTAGTTCTAGAGAATCTTGTGGATATACTTTCATCAAAGATGAGGGTTAACTTTTTATCGGCTTTCTGATCTTCTAACAGATCATGGGTTTCTGGATTTGGAGTACGCCAACGTTTTATTTTAAAATTTCTAATAGATCTACTGTGGAGTCAATAAACAATACTTTTAATCCATTGCTTTAAAGATCCCTTTGGAAACGGTCTTCAAAAGTTACTTACTCTATAAATATAAATACCTAAAGTCATTGCATATATAACCCATAATTAAAAATACATCTAGCACACATACATTTAAAATCTCAATGATACCACCACAATAAAAAAATGCACACACATATATATATGTCGGTAAATGACTTACGAACACAATGGGTTAAAGTTAGCAGCGCCTTAAAATACTAATTTACATACGAACATACAAACATAATCAGATAAAGAATACAGATACAGAAGAAGGACACACAAATAGCAATTAGTACAAGACAATCTTACTACCGGATATAAAGGCAAGGACGAGGCCACAGGCGCTGATGAACAAGACGAGGAAACAGCAGCAGCAGCAGCTACAGCAGCCAATTGTTGTTGATGATGTTGCAAATAGCCAGTACCTAAGGCGGCTGCTGCTGTTGCCGTTGCATGATGTTGCAAATGCGTAGAAGATTGTAGGGTCTTGCTATTGTTATGATTACTACTAATATTATCAGTTATACTATTGTTATTGCTATTGTTAGGATTACTATTAGTAAACGACGAATTTGTCGAATTAATATTGGTAGCAGTAGTAGTTGCTGCTGCTGCAGTCGTTGTTGCTATTGCTGTTACTGGGGTACTAACCGAATTTGTTGTATGTTGATTGTGGTGATGGTGGAGATGATGGTGGGGATGCGGCGGTGGTGGTGGCATATCTGGCCGTAAAGGATGACCCAAAGGATTTGCGCTAACAGCCGAAGAAGACGAAGACGACGTGGACGAATTGGCCGACGTGTGATTGTGTAAGGGATGGTGGTGGTGTTGATTACTAGGGTGGTGGTGGTGTTGGTGGTGCAGATGATGATGTGGGTGGTGTGGATGCACAGCATGATGATGATGGTGGTGGTGGTGTAAACCACTAAGGGCAGAGGCAGCTAATGTCAAATTTTTCACCGCCTGAGCGGATACTATTTGTGAACTGGTCATGCCAGACATAGCCTGTAATGCCTTTTCCTTTTCATTTAACAGCTGTAAAACGGCGGCATTATTTGCACCAGGACCACCTAAAACACCATTTGGTTCCTGTAACCGAAAATAAAATTTTCAAAGTGAAGTTGTAGAGTGTGTGAAACAAAAAAAAAACTCGTAGCTTGACTTGATTTCTGAAGTTTCTGGGGAGGCGATATTGGTTGATTTTGAGTATAAATGTATGTATGTAAATGTGGTGTGTTGTGGAGATGGTAGATGAATGGAGTTTGTTTTTTTTTTTGGATAGTATAATGTTATGGTATCCTGGATGTTTAAGATGTTACCTTGTAAGTTATAGAGTATGTGTGAATTTGAAGGATGATTTTTTTAAAATGGGTTTAAACGCAGCTGGTTTTTAAAGTAGTTTTGAAAACTACTTTTCTTTAATGTTTTAGCATTTTAAATGGGATGATTATGATTTGTTGTTTTTTGGTTTGTATTTACACTGAAACAAAATGTTGAAAATTTTTAAAAATTTATTGATTTGTTAAAAAAAAAATAAACTAACATTTTAAACAAAACAGTTGATCTAATACAGACTGAATTAGTCTTTAGTCTAGGCTCTAGTATAGAGTCTAATCTAGACCCTATTATAGAGTATAATCAAGACTCTAGATTTAGTCTAACATTGATTCAATTAGACTTTGGTTAAGGCTTTATTAGGATCTTGTAAAGTGCTCTGGAAAAGAGTTTAGCCTAGGCTCTGGTGAATAGCCTAGTCAGGCTCTAGAATAGAGTCTAGCCTAGGCTCTGGTGTATAGCCTAGTCAGGCTCTAGAATAGAGTCTAGCCTAGGCTGTGGTATACAGTCTAGTCTAGGGTCTAAAATAGAGTCTAGTTTATACTCTAATAAAAAGCTTAGTCTAGTACATGGTATAGAGTCTTGTCTAGGTTATGGATCTAATATAGAGTCTAGCCTATGCTCTAGAGTAGGATATAGTCTAGGTTACAGAATAGAGTCTAGTCTATGCTCTGGAATAGAGTCTTGACTAGGCTCTACAATATACTCCAGTATAGGCTCTAGTGTAGTCCAGGCTCTTGTATAGAGTTTGATCTATGCTCTAGTATAGAGTATAATCAAGGTTCTAACTCAGAGTTTAATCTAATCAAATAAACAGTCCAGCCTAGGCTCTAGTACAAAGTCTAGGCGCTAGTACAGAGTTTATTCTATGCTCTAGTTTATAATAGGATCTAGTTTAGAATATATTCTAGTATCTTGTTTAGTATCTATTCTAGGCTCTAATTTAGAGTCTAGTCTAGGATTTAGTTTAGAGTCTAGTCTATGCTCTAGTATAGAGTCTAATCTAGACCCTATTATAGAGTATAATAAAGACTCTAGATGCAGTCTAACATTGAGTGAACTACACTTTAGTTAATGCTCTAGTAGAGAGTCTAGTGTACTCTAGGCTTTGGTATAGTCTAGTCTAGACTTTGGAATAGAGTTTAGCCTAGAGCTAGATATAGAGCTTAGTCTAGTACATAGTATAGAGTCTAGTCTAGCATTTAATATATAGTCTAGCCTAGACTCTAGAATAGAGTCTAGTCTATGCTCTAGAGTAGAGTCTAGTCTATGCTCTAGAGTAGAGTTTAGTTTAGGCTCTGAAATAGAGTATAGGCTCTAGTGTTCCAGACTCTCGTATAGAGTTTAATCTATGCTCAAGTACACAGTCTAGCCTAGGCTCTAGAACAGAGTCTATTGTAATCTCTAGTTTAGAGTCTATAATACATTCTAGTCTCTAGTTTAGAATCTATTCTAGGCTCTAGTTTAGAGTCTAGTCTAAGATATAGTTCAGAGTCTAGTTTAGGCTCTAGTATAGGGTATATTCTTGGTATAGGTTGTTGTCTAAACTCTAGTATTGGCACTAGTCTAGACTCTAATATGGACTGTATTTAGCATCCAGTATTAAGTGTAGTCTAGGACCTATTCAAGACTTTTGTGTAGAGCCTAATCTAGGTTGTAATATAGAGTATAATCATATCTATTCTCTAATATAAAGGCTAGTCCAGACACTTGAATAAAGTTGGGTCTAGATTTTAGAATAGAGTCTAATCTAAGCTCTTGCATAAAACCTTATCAAGACTACAGTATAGAGATTTTGAATATAGTATGGTCTAGGTAGGTTGGTAGGACAGAAACTAATCTAAGCTCTAGTTTAGAATATAGATTGTACATTATTTTCTAGTTTTGTTAATAATGCAAACTCTAGTATGGAGTCCAATCCATGTTCTTGTATAGAGTGAATACTGATTAAAATATGATCTAATGATATGATATATGATCCAACATCTGCCTGAAATATATGTCACTGCCTTTAATGTTTTTAACATAATTATGTTATAATTTTAATTTATTTCAAATCAAAGTGATTCAGGCCCTGGGAAAAAAATATAATATTTTAAAGTGCTTTGATTTCTAGCTAAACAGTCTAGAAAAGTTTGAAATATTCTTTTATATATATAAAAAAAATAGAAAAACAGTTTTTTATACTTTTTGCGAAATTACAAAAAATTTTAACAATTTTCTTTGACATTATAGTTGTTTGTTTTTGTGTTTTATTCCTTTATGTTTTTGCCATGACTGTCAAAGGTTTCTTTTTTTTAAACTGAACGCACAAAATCTTTTTGTTAAATGTTTCTTATTTATTTTATATAAAATTTTATTGTTATATGTAAGTACATCTACATACATACCATACAAATGTATGTATGTATGTACCTAAAGTTGGTAGTTTAAGATACACTCCCTGGGCAGGATGCAAACCTTTGTATAGTTTATTGCTTTTGTTTGCTATGACTGACTGAATGCCAGCTTTGCTATGGTAGCAGCAGCAGTAGTTTCTCAGCAGTGTATGTATGTATGTACATGAAATGAATTTTATTTTTCTATTTGTTAAAAAAATGCATTTGTGTAAAGTTCAAAAAAAAGTTTGTATGTTTTTAATTTTTTTTGTAGTTTTTCCTTTTGCAATTTTATTGTTGTTTTCTATGTGTATTGTATTTGTTTCTGGTCTGTTTTTTGTGTAGCCTGTGATGGCATCTTTTTCTATGTGAAATATCAAAGTAAGTTAAGTGTTTTTCTCATTTTTTTTGTAATAGTTTTATTTGTAATTTATTTAGTTGTAAGTTTAAAATAAGTAAGTAATACTAAAAAACTAGAAATCAAATATGGAAAAATTGTTAAATCTTTTAACTTTTTAGTTTGCCTCCTAAAACTAGGCAATAGTTAGCAATATTTCAATCACCCTAAAAATAGGCTTTAAATTTTTCTTTATCTTTTATTTTAAAGAGCTTTAATTTTAGTTTAATTTTTTATGTAAATTTCTTAATAAAAACACTTGCTTTTTTTCTTTTGTTAATAAAAAAATGACTTTCATTTTCTTTGGGAATTTCTTTTTTTACAATATAATTTTGTATATTAAACGATAAAATGATAAATTATGAAATAAAGCATGAAAAACGCAGGAAACATATACATATAAAATGGCAAAATATTTATGTGGTTAATGATTTAAAAACGAAATATAAATTAATAAAATCAAATAGATAAATTAAATTTTTTTATGATTTTAGTAAGCGTCACACAAAAATTTAACTTACAACTTTGATTTTCGCCTGTATTTCGCGCAGTTTTCGACGTGCCAACACTTGTATGTGAGAACTGACTTGTTTGCGGGTTCTCGTTTTGCCGGTGCGTAATTTAATATAACGGGCGATAAGTTCGTTGCGTCCTGAAAGAAGAGCAAAGAAGAGGGAAATTGTTAAAAAATATATTTAAAAATATGAAAAGAAATACTTTGTAGACCAAGGGTCTTATTCCTGAACATTTATCAAAGGTTTATAAAGGAGAAATTGTTCAAATTTTAATAGTATAGTATCTAGGCTTTAGTAAAAAGTCAAGTCTAGACTCCAGTATAGTATCTAGTTTAGGATCTAGTAAAGATTCAATCTAGGCTCAGCGTATAGTCTGTAGATTCTAGTCTAGGCTATAACATTTAGAATAGTCTAGGCTCAAGTATATAATATAGTAGATTCTAGTACAGTGTATAGTCTAGTCTCTAGTATAGCGTCTGGTATAGAGTCAGGTCTAGGCTCTTGTATAGCCCAGGCTCTAGTATATACTCAAGTCTAGCCTCTAGTGTAGAATCTAGTCTGGACTTTAGTATAGAATCTAGTCTAAACTCTAGTGTAGAGTCTAATTTAGGCTCTAGTATAAATTCTACTCTAGGCTCTAGTATAGTCTACTCTAAGCTCTAGTATAGAGTCTAGTCTAGGCTCTAGTATAGAGTCTAGTCTAGGCTCTAGTATAGTCTACTCTAAGCTCTAGTATAGAGTCTAGTCTAGGCTCTAGTATAGAGTCTAGTCTAGGCTCTAGTATAGAGTCTAGTCTAGGTTCTAGTATAGAGTCTAGTCTAGGCTCTAGTATAGAGTCTAGTCTAGGCTCTAGTATAGAGTCTAGTCAAGGATCTAGTATAGAGTCTAGTCTAGACTCTAGTATAGAGTCTAGTCAAGTATCTAGTAGAGAGTCTAGTCTAGGCTCTAGTAGAGGGTCTAGTGTAGGCTCTAGTAGAGAGTATAGTCTAGGCTCTTGTGTAGAGTCTAGTGTACGCTCTAGTATAGAGTATAGGCTCTAGTATAGAGTCTGGTCTAGGCTCTAGTAGAGAGTATAGTCTAGGCTCTACTAGAGATTCTAGTCTAGGCTCTTATCTTAGTCTAGTCTAGGATCTAGTACAAAGTCTAATCTAGGCTCTAATATAGAGTCTAGGCTCTAATATAGAGTCTAGGCTCTAGTATATAGTCTAGTCTAGGCTCTAGTATAGAGTCTAGTCTAGGCTCTAGTATAGAGTCTACTCTAGGCTCAAGTATATAGTCTAGTCTAGGCTCTAGTATAGAGTCTAGTCTAGGCTCTAGTATAAAGTTTACTCTAGGCTCTAGTATATAGTCTACTCAAGGCTCTAGTATTGAGTCTACTCTAGGCTCTAGTATAGAGTCTACTTTAGGCTCTAGTATAGAGTCTACTCTAAGCTCTAGTATAGTCTAGAGTCTAGACTCTAGTTTACAGTCTAATCTAGGCTCTAGTATTGAGTCTAGTCTAGGTTCTACTATAGAGTCAAGTCTAGGCTCTAGTATAGTGTGTACTCTAGGCTCTACTATAGAGTCTACTCTAGTCTCTAGTATAGAGTCTAGTCTAAGGTCTACTGTAGACTATAGACTATACTCTATACTAGAGACAGTAAAGAGTGTATACTTGGCTCAAATATAGATTTCAATTAAATATTTTATTGTTCCTTAAAGTATGCTATTATATTCTTTGATTCAAATCCCTACAGAATATATTAAGTTATATTTTTGTTTTTATAATTTATTTCAAAAACATGTTTTGCAAAGTTCAGAAAAATATTGTTTTGCTGCGTATTTACGTCTTCTAAAAACATACTTTATTGTTTTTAAATCTTCCTTAAAGTATGCTGTTATATACTTTGACTAAAATCCCTGAAGATATGCTAAGTATTATTTTTTTAGTTTTGAAGTTATTTATAATTCTGTATATTTCTACCTTTAAGCTTAAATATTTAGCTGCTTTTAACTGTATGTCTGTCTATCCTTGCCTTCATTTGCTTTTTATTTCATTTCTATATATTTTTATTTAGTAATTGCACATTCCTAAAATACTTTAAGTTCACTTTTAAGTTCCTTCCATAAGACAAAAACAAGAAAATCATTAATTTATTTTTAGTATTTAATCAAAAATTGTATTTTTATGTTTTTTAATTAAAAAAGATTTCTTTCAATTATTTAATTTTGGTGCAAATTTACTTTAGCTTTGACTTAGTTAAAATGACTAGTTATAGTACTTAGAGCAAACACTTTTTTATGTTTTTTAATTGAAAATCCCAATTAACCCCTTTGAGTGATCTTTAATAGACATAGAGAAACGCCCCAATTCATTTCACATTTTATTTAATTTTTTTAATTCTGTTCTCTATAGTTCCTTTTGTTTGAGTCTTTTTATTCAAAAGTATTTTTTGTTTTGTTTTTGCATTCAATTGTGTCTAGAGTTTGATATAAAAAGACATAGTATACAAATTTGACCTTTGATCTGGTTGGTTTTATTGCATTTGTTGTTTTTTTGTTTTATTAGTTGGTGTAAATTAACACAATTGTATTATTGTGTTTTGCATTATAAAGTGGGAATTGTATTAAATTGATATTATTTTTCAAAAAAAAAAATTAATTTTACAGTAAATGTTTTAGAAATGAACAAATTTATTTATGAATAAGTTATAACAGAATATAGAACAAGAATTATTTTTTGTTTTAGTTATTGCATAAATTTAGTGAAATGGATATGCAAATTTATTATTTGTGAAACAGAAATTGAAATTATTTATATAGAACACAAAATAATATATATTTAAAAAGAAACCTTGAAAGTTCAATACTAAACAAGAGTTAGAGAGTCTTAAGTGATTTTGATTTGTTATAGAATCCAGTCTAGAGTCTAATCAACACTCTATTATAGAGTTTAGTTTAGGCTCTAGCATGATTCTAGAATGGACTCTAGTACAGAGTATAGTATAGGCTGTAGTATAGAATCTAATATAGGCTCTAGTATAGAGTATAGTATAGGATCTAATATAGAGTATAGTTTAGGCTCTAGTATAGACTCAAGTCTAGCCCCTAGTATAGAGTCTAGTCTAGGCTCTAGTATATAATCTAGTATAGGCTCTAGTATAGAGTCTAGTATAGGCTTTAGTATAGAGTCTAGTTAAGGCTCTAGTATATAGTCTAGTATAGGCTCTAGTATAGAGTCTAGTATAGGCTCTAGTATAGAGTCTAGTATAGGCTCTAGTATAGAGTCTAGTATAGGCTCGAGTATAGAGTCTAGTATAGGCTCTAGTATAGAGTCTAGTATAGGCTCGAGTATAGAGTCTAGTATAGGCTCTAGTATAGAGTCTAGTATAGGCTCTAGTATAGAGTCTAGTATAGGCTCTAGTATAGAGTCTAGTATAGGCTCTAGTATAGAGTCTAGTATAGGCTCTAGTATAGAGTCTAGTATAGGCTCTAGTATAGAGTCTAGTATAGGCTCTAGTATAGAGTCTAGTATAGGCTCTAGTATAGAGTCTAGTATAGGCTCTAGTATAGAGTCTAGTATAGAGCTCTAGTATAGAGCTCTAGTATAGAGTCTAGTATAGGCTCTAGTATAGAGTCTATTACAGTCTCTAGTATAGGCTCTAGTGCAGAGTCTAGTCTAGAATCTAGTATATTTTCTAATCTAGACTCTAGTATAGAGTCTAGAGTAGGGTCAACCCCTCCCCCGCAGCCTGGTATAGAGTCTGGTATAGGTTCTAGTAAAGTCTAGCCTGGGATTCAATATAGAGTCTAGTATAGGATCTAGTATACAGTCTTGTATAGGCTCTAGTATAGATTCTAGTATAAGTTCTAGTATAGAATCTAGTCTATGCTCTAGAATATATTCTAATCTACTCTCTAAAGTAAGATCTATTATAGTCCGTAGACTAGGATATAGATAAGAGATAGACTAGTCCATAAACAAGTTAGAAGACTACTCAATAATATAGTCTATAAACTAGTTCTAGTCTATGGACTAGACTACTGAATAGTCTATAAACTAGACTATTGACTTGTCTATGGAGTACACTATTGACTAGTCTATGGACTAGACTATTGACTAATCTATAGACCAGATTATTGACTAGGCTATTGAGTAGTCTATTGACTGGTTTATGGATTAAACTATTAACTAGTCTATGCACTAGACCATTGACTAGTGTATGGACTAGACTATTGACTAATCTATGGAATGGACTACTGACTAGTCTATAGACTATATTATTGACTAGTCTATGGTTAGTCGTTTGACTGGTTTATTGATTATATTAACTACTTATTTTTTATTAAAAATATATATACATATATGTATATAAATTCCTAACCTTATTAACTTTAATACAACCAAAAATATGCATTTCTATTCTATTACATATTTTCGCCCAAAAATATGCTACCAAAACTATGTATGTGTGTGTGTTATAAAGGATTTTTCCACTAATATTTCATAAATCGATAATGATGAAAAGTGTTGCTATTAATGGTTTTTAGTGATGTGGTTACTGCTTCGCACACACATCAACATTTTTGGAAGTGTACTCATGCCAACTTTGTCTGTTTAAAAAACAGAAGGATATTAACAAAAAATATTTCAATTATCTCTGATGATTTTATAGCAAAAGATGAAAAAATAAAATCGAAAAAGAAAAATTTCCACAACATCAAATATTTACCACATGCATTATGAAAATAACGACGACGAGCAACAACAAAAATCTGTTGCCAAAAAAAAAATGCTCGCATTCCCTTTTGCTTCCCTAGGAATTATTAACAAAATAGAAGAGGAGCTATATTGATGAGAATGACGATAATGATGCCTGGCAATAGTTTTCTTTTTTTAAGAATTTTCATACATCTACTACTAGCTTTAGCATGATGAGCAAATATTGCTGCTGATGATGAAAATATTTGTGGTTGTTATCACTATCACTTTGTTGTGAACGTGCAAACTGTAGAAAAATTCTTTTTTTTTTTTTTGGAAAACAGCATTTTTTTAAGAATTTTCCTTTCCTTGTCATAGTTAGCGGAAAAAATTGTTTTTGTAATTAGCAATGTTTCTTTCTTTTTTGGTACAGGTGTGTCACAAAAATAGGAAATATTATGCAGGTAAAAGTGTCATAATGCTGAAAGAAGGCAAACCTTATAGCGAAAAGAAAGTTGTGTTCTTTTTTTTAGGTTGTTAAAAAATATTCTTCTTTTTTCTATATAAAATATAACTTTTTAATTAGTGTAAATAATTGAAAAATAATAATAACACACCACTAATTAGCGTGAATTTTGTATAGTGTGTTTGTGGCTGCTGGGAGGAGATGTAAAATGAATGCTGTTGTTGACGATGATGATAGCTTTCGACTTAAGGGTTAGGGGGAAATTTCTGCAGACAAATTGTTATTGTTGGGGAAATTCTATAGAATTTTTTATTAAATAGAATAAATTCTTTAATTAATAACAGCAGCCTGAAAGTAGGCATTATTTTTGGTTAACTTTTTAGCAGACAAAAGTATGCAATATTTTTTGTTGCTAATAAGGAAGTAGTTGTTTTGAGCTAAAATTAAAGAATTATTATATTCGCAACATGAAAATTAATAAACTTAATTTGTTTTCGTGTTAAATTTCAAAATAATTTTTAATTTTTAACGTTTTTTTAGTTTATGAACTAGACTATTCATTTATCTATGGACCGGACTGTTGACTAGTCTGGCGATTAATCTATTACTAGTCTATAGTCTAGTCTATAGTCTAGTCTATAGTAAAGTCTATAGTCCAGTCTATAGTCTAGTCTATAGTATAGTCTATAGTCTAGTCTATAGTCTAGTCTATAGTCTAGTCTATAGTCTAGTCTATAGTCTAGTCTATAGTCTAGTCTATAGTCTAGTCTATAGTCTAGTCTATAGTCTAGTCTGTAGTCTAGTCTATAGTATAGTCTATAGTATAGTCTATAGTTTAGTCCATAGTCTAGTCCATAGTCTAGTCTATAGTCTAGTCTATAGTCTAGTCTATAGTCTAGTCTATAGTCTAGTCTAAAGTCTAGTCTAAAGTCTAGTCTATAGTCTAGTCTATAGTCTAGTCTATAGTCTAGTCTATAGTCTAGTCTATAGTCTAGTCTATAGTCTAGTCTATAGTCTAGTCTATAGTCTAGTCTATAGTCTAGTCTATAGTCTAGTCTAGTCTATAGTCTAGTCTATAGTCTAGTCTATAGTCTAGTCTATAGTCTAGTCTATAGTCTAGTCTATAGTCTAGTCTATAGTCTAGTCTATAGTCTAGTCTATAGTCTAGTCTATAGTCTAGTCTATAGTCTAGTCTATAGTCTAGTCTATAGTCTAGTCTATAGTCTAGTCTATAGTCTAGTCTATAGTCTAGTCTATAGTCTAGTCTATAGTCTAGTCTATAGTATAGTCTATAGTGTAGTGTATATTCTAGTCTATAGTCTAGTTTATAGTCCAGTCTATAGTCTAGTCTATAGTCTAGTCTATAGTCTAGTCTATAGTCTAGTCTATAGTCTAGTCTATAGTCTAGTCTATAGTCTAGTCTATAGTCTAGTCTATAGTCTAGTCTATAGTCTAGTCTATAGTCTAGTCTATAGTCTAGTCTATAGTCTAGTCTATAGTCTAGTCTATAGTCTAGTCTATAGTCTAGTCTATAGTCTAGTCTATAGTCTAGTCTATAGTCTAGTCTATAGTCTAGTCTATAGTCTAGTCTATAGTCTAGTCTATAGTCTAGTCTATAGTCTAGTCTATAGTCTAGTTTATAGTCTAGTCTGTAGTCTAGTCCATAGTCTAGTCTATAGTCTAGTCTATAGTCTAATCCATAGTCTATTCCATAGTCTAGTCCATAATCTAGTCTATAGTATAGTCTATAATTCAGTCCATAGACTAGTCAATAGACTAGGCCATAGACTAGTCAATAGACTAGTCCATAGACTAGTACATAGACTAGTCCATAGACTAGTACAAAGTATAGTCCATAGACTAGTCAATGGTCTAGTCTATAGCCAATAGTCTAGTCCATAGACTAGTTAAAAGTCTAGTCCGTAGACTAGTCAGTAGTTTAGTCCATAGACAATTCAATAGACTAGTCTATGGACTGGTTAATAGTATAGTCCATAGTTTGGTCAATATACTAGTGTTAATCAACATAGACTTGTCCATAGATTAGTCAGTAGATCTTTCATTAGTCAAAAGAATAGTCACTAGATAATAGACTAATCACTAGTTAATGGGCTAGTCTGATTTAAAGCATATTTTTAGGTCAAACTCAACAAACTTAAATAAAAATAAAAAAAATGGCTTAAGGACAAAGTGTAGCATATCTTTAAGGCTAAAAAATTAAAGTATAATTTTAGGAGAAACTCAATAAATTTTAAGATTTTAAACAAAATTACTATTAACATTTATAAACTGTCAAATAAATATACATATACATACAAAAAATGTCGTTATCGTTTTTTGTTGTTGTTGCCAACTTATTGTTGTCAATAAATTACAACCATTTAAGTTTAACAAATAGAAAAAGATTTAAGATATTCATTCACCTTAGTTCCTAGTTGCAAAGCAAAAACAACATAAATGAATGACAACAACATCATGTACAATGACTATTATGTATAAAATGTCTAGCTGATTTTTAAGATGTCTACGAATGGTGAGTGGAAGTAGTACTCACAAACAAACATACATACATAGATAAAACACATACATATCTTATGAGTTTTTCTTTAAAGTCATTTTTTTCATTATTCTTCATGTTTTAAAGAGACACCTACACATTTCCTTTTATTGTTTGAATATGCTATTATTTTTCTTTTTTTTTCCGACTACATATTTAAGTTTAAATAAACTTTATTACATTTAATTTGTTTTAAGCTGAACAAAAAAAAACTTATTTGTATATCTATAGAATTTTATTAAAGTTTATATATCATGAATAAACTCCTGGCTAAAAAGACCACCATTTATTATTATGATGGAAAAATATGATTTTAGAACTGCACCCGCCTTTTAGCATATTTTTTGGTTTAACGATTTTTTTTAGCATAAATTTGAAAGAACATAAGTAACGACAACGATTATGTGTCTTTTAAAGACTTTTGAAGATTTTTTATTTTATTTTATGATTGTTGGTTCCTGACTTTAGAGTCTATTGGTCAAACCTTAATGTTGTCTTCTGTCTAAGACATTCAGTCATATTTCATCATCATCATCATCATGTTTTTAGTTTTTATGCAAATTGTAAAAAGATACAAACAACAAAATTTTTGTAGTAAATACTGAATACATATCTGTTAGATTAACTGTGAGTGTAATTTATTTAAAATTGTTAAAATTTGTCAGGAAAATTTGTCAGCTTGTGCTTTTGGTTTATCATAAATGTTTATTTGTAGTTAAGTTTAAGACAATTTTAAAGTTTTTGTTGATTTTTTAAAGGTAGTGGCTGACGTGAATGCAACTTTTTAAGGATTGTAGGCATAATGTTATAAGTATTTCCCAGCAAACATTTGGTAATGACTTTGAACTGTAACCACTTAACCTATTAATATACTTCTTAATGACTACTGCACATATTTCTGATTACATAGAAGTAGTCTAATAACTCCTTATTAATAATGTATTATATAAATACTTTCTGATTCATTAGTTATCTTCTCCGTGAATCTATATACATTCATTCCTACGATTTACATTCACCACTTTTTTCAAATTACTTGTAAGCGATTGTGGTATTACCTCCAATGACATCAACGTGTTAAAATAATGTCTTAAATTATATTTAAATGACTTACTTGGTAATGGAATTTTTTTGTCGGGTTGTTTTAGGATATATATAATGCAAATTCGCCTTATACTACGAGTAATGATATATTGTATTCCGACTACTATTGTATACTCCGATATAATATATCATTAGTTATGTCTTTCTCAGGTTATCTTCTTATACTTAAGCTATTGTCTTGTATAGAAAACTAACATCGTAAACTTGCACTTCCCTCTTATACCAATAGTACTACAGTCTTATACTCAGACTAATCTCTTATAATATTATGGAATTACTACTGTTGGTTATTGCTATATATAACAAAAATCTGTCTACCGATATATGTAAGAATACAGCTTTATACTAAGACTAAAGTTTTAAACGCCCGACAGACAAAAGAGTGCCATAACGGAACACGTTTCCAGAGGTAAGCTTTACATTATATGGCTACCAGGTCACTCGGGAATAATCGTCAATAAAAGATCAAATGTCCTTGCTGAAGAGGAAAGGGTGCATGATAATGTTAAACTGACCAATGCAAAACCGTTCGACGCAACGAGGCCTGAATTAAAAACATGGACTAGATAAGCCCATTAATTCACTTAGAATAATGTACAAGTGGATACACAGGTTTAAAGGCAAAACTATGCAATATTGGACCAAAGGATTTAGACGAATATGGAGCATGCGGAGAGAACGGTGAAAAACTAGAACACTTTGTCCTTGTCAGGCTTTCTTCGAAGTTAGATTGGAAAATTCTAAGTAAATATATTGCAGAAACAAAATTTCTGAACATTGGACTATAATTCCTTTCATAGAAGTCTATATCGGGCGTTTTCACCATTATTTTCTATGAAAAGGAGAGTCTAGGTGTATTTTATTGGACCTTTAACCTAACTTTATGTCTCATTTCTCTAATGATATTACGAGATTTCTTTCAAGCCTATAATTTTTATCATCATCTTATACTCGGATTTCCTTCTCAGTTACTCGACCCATATATCCGCGTCCATGATTGTGGGTCACCAACATTGATTTTGGCCCATTCCTTCGAGGTTATGATACCTGAAAGGAACGAAAGGGCCAATCAAACATGATGACAGCAAGATGCTGATCAAGTATGGTTTACTGAGGGTTCCAAACACACTGATGGTGATACTGGAGCAGGCATTTGTGGTCCTAACTTCCAGAAGGCAAACTCCATGGGAAAATATTCCTCAATATTTTAGAGGGAAATCTATGCCATCTTCATCTGTGCTAAAGAGTGTGTGAGGAGAAGGTTAATGTCAGACAGCCAAGCATCAATCAAGGCCTTTCTTTCGTATGAAGTTAGGTCGGGTGTTGTGATGGACTGTGTGTCCTCATTGAACGAACTGGATAAACACAACAAATTAATAATATGTTGGGTACCCGGCCATGATGGTTAGCAAATAGAGGTGCTCTTCGCCCCACTTATATGCACTGAACCATGGATCTTTATATAACGAGGTACTACACTTTAAAGTAATGATACTTCAGGATGTCAGTTATAACAGGAACTGGTGGATGGATTAATCTAGTGAGAAGGAAACTAAGGGTACAGATCGGTTCTGCTTTACTTATTTAAAGAAAATTCGTCATTTTAATTCTTTCAATTCGTTTTTAAATGTTTCTCCAGTTTATAACGGTTTTTCCTTCAAATCTGAAAGATACTGATAGACAGAGAGGTATTTTTTCTAGAGAAAAGCAAACTGAGTTGTTCTTTGGGATTAGAGAAGACGACTGAGTGGTTCTTTGGGATAAGAGAACCCTCCCTTTTGAAGCAGATGATCTAGATGGGATAAATTAATAACTTTAATAACAACAAAAATTATCACTCTTTTATAACGCTTCGAAGACTTCTTCAAATCACATTTTATTTGAATAAATTTGTAGAGATTTATGTCATCTAATATTTCCGATTTATTAGTGGTTTGTAAAACTAAGATAATTTTTAATTAAAAGACGTTTAAGCAGTCCCATAAAAACTCTAGCCTACTTTTAGTATAAACAATAAAACCTTAATATAAAGCATACTTTAAGGCTTGTTAAACAAAAACACCCTTTATGCCCTCTGTATACTACCTTTTTCTAAAGTAAAAAACCAGCTCTTACAACTTTTCTCTCCAAAAAAACAAACTTTTCTTTAACAAAAAAATTTCTTTCACAACAACATTATATAGGTTTCGGTTTAATTTAAAAAAAATATTTTCTTTTGTATAACTAGTTACCAAAAAATTTTCCGCTTTTTTTCCAAAAGAAACATGATTCTTACAAGAGTCAAAGAGCGCTAAAAAGAATTTGTTTATTCTTTTTGTTTTTTCTTTGCGGAAAATATATTCATTTAAACGCTGCTATCATGACTGACTGACTGGCTGGTGTTATTGTATTTGTTTATTATTTAACTTCCGTTTAGTTTTTCACACCTTTTTCTTGCTTCCTTTTCCTTAAAACCTAGCTCTCACTCTTTCTCTCTCTATGTAGACTTTATGGGTGACACAACCTCATGCTATTGACATAAACATCCTGACTGGTTGGCTGTCTGGAAGGCAGGCAGGCGGGCTGTTAGGCAAACTTATGTTGGCCATCTATGTAAAATGTTTAATGGTGTTGGAGATTGGTTTAACCTCCTCATAAAGTATAAAGTTTAAAATTTTTGTTTACTTTTGTAATGATAGTCTATACAGAAAAAAGTTCAACAGAAAAAAGAAAAAGAAACAGTTTTCGAAAGAATAACATTAAACTAGATATTTATAACAGTCAGGGGCACTTTTCAAAATCCATAACAAACTAAACTGTAGCCATTTTGGCGATATGTATAACCAAACCATTACAATTCCTTACTTTTGAAAAAAGAAGTATTGTACACTTGTTTTAGTGGAAAACCAAGTGTTGCCCATCACTGCTTTACATGTATTTATTTGTATACCGGGTGTATAATGCTTTCAACAGCAAAGTTGCCAAAGAGAAATGTTTATTCTTGTTTTTGCCTGTGTTAACTGTGTGTAATTGTTTGTTGTTGTTGTGTTCCAAATGGGTGTGTAAATGGGTAGTTGTGCTTGTTGCTGGCAGCCATTGAGGCAGTCAGGGAAGCAGGACTTCTTTATTTTGTTTCGCTTGGCTTTGTGATGATGTGAAAGTGTAAACAATTTTCCCGTTATAATGTCTGACTTTTTGTTTACATTTATAATGTTGTTGTTGTTATTGTTATAGTTGTTTATTTTTGTTGTAAACATATTCTCAAACTCTTCGTTTTTTAACAAACTTTATGTTGAGTTGTTGTTTTTTGGGGATTTGTTGCAAAAAGTTTATGTAGATTGTTTTTTTTTTTTTTTTGTAAATATATACCATTTGTGGCATGTTCTTTTGTTTTTATTATAGCCTGCTTGCAACATTTAGTAAAACAAACGCTCTTGTGTTCCGTTTTTTTTTATACAGTTCAGTTGTTCATATAAGAGGTTTTTTTAATACTTATTTCCCTATTCTCTCGTATAGTGTCTTATATTTTGATTAATTTATGAGTTTTTCAAGTTTAATTGTTTTTATAAACAAATAAAAGTTTCACATAATCAATGGAGGGGAGATAAATGTGTTTATGTTTTTTCTTAAATTAATATAAGGAAGTTCAAAAATAATAAACAGTTTGGGGCAGAAATTCTAAAAAACATGGGAATAATCAAATTTGAATCAGACGCCATCCTCTAATCATGATCGTTGTCCACTTTTTTCGCGAAACACCGATCTTAAAGCGAGAGAATTTTGATTTTATGATCGATTTGTGATACTGCAATAGTGATCGTTATCCACTTTCATTGAAGTCGTCAAATACCAATCTTAAAGTGAGAGAATACAGATATTTTATGATCTACTCGTGATTGATCGCGATTTTAAGTACAGTTTAAGATGTTGGAGAAGTTTAGGGAAAGTTTTCATGACTTAAATCGATGGATCATTGTTAATTCATATCTGTGCAATGATCGATCAATGATCGTAAAATGGCAATTTCAAAGCCACTTGGAAATAATCACAATGAAAGAGAGTATAGAATCGCAATAAAAGAAAAGGGAACTCGAGGAAACAGAACGAGTGTAAAACCATTCAACAAAAAACATAAGCGATAAATTTGACCAATAGGAATAATGAAATGTGATCGTGAGAATACTGATTTTATGATCGATTTGTGATTAATCGCAATTTAAAGAATCAGACACCACACTCCTATCCTGATCGTTATCCACTTTAGTAAAAATTTCGTTGAATATGTCAAATACCAATCTCAAAGTGAGTGAATACTGATATTTTATTATACGCTCGTGATTGATCAGAATTTTAAAAACAGTTTATGATGTTCTTTAGGGAAGTTTTCATGACTTAAATCGACGGATCATTGTTAATTCAAATCTCTAATCACTAGATTGATCAATGATCATAACAAGGCAATTTAAAGCCTCTTCGGATTAATCGCAACAAAAGAGCGAATATAAATACAATTAAGCTATAGATGTGGTCAATAGGAATAATGGAATGTAATCGTGATCGAGATCGTTGTCCACCTGATTCTCTAAACATTGATCTTAAAACGAGAGAATACTGTTCTTAGGATTGATTTGTGAAATCGCAATTTAAAGAATTAGACAATCGTTATTGTTAACAAATTCGCGGAAGTCAAATACCGATCTTAAAGTGAGAGAATATTGCTATTTTATTTCGATAGCAATTTTAATGATAATTTAGATGTGATCATGATCATTGTCTACTTTCATTGCCAAACACCGATCTTAAAGCGAGAGAATACTGATTTAATGACTGATTTGTGGTTAATCGCGATTTAAAGGATCAAACACCTTACTCCAATCGTGATCGTTATCCACTTTAGTAAAAATTTCATTGAAGTCGTCAAATACCGATTTTAAAGTGATGTATTATAATCTATAGTTAAGTTTGATCTATAGTTATGTTTACATTCGTGATCGTTATCAACTTTAGTAAAAATTTCGTGGAAGATGTCAAATACCGATCTTAAAGTTAGAGAATACTGACATTTTATTATCTACTCGTGATCGACAGCGATTTTAATGGTAATTTAAATGTAATTGTGATCGTTGTCCACTTTCTTTGCCAAACACCGATCTTAAAGCGAGAGATTACTAATTTTATGAGCGATTTGTGGTTAATCGCGATTTAAAGAATCAGACACCATACTTCAACCTTGATCGTTATCCACTTTTGTAAAAATTTCTTTGAAGTCATCAAATACCCATTTTAAAGTGAGAGAATACTGATCTTTTATGATCTATAGTTTAAGATATTATGTTCTTTAGGAAAGTTTTCATGACTAAAATTGATGGATCATTGTTAATTCAAATCTGTGCAACAATCATTAGAATGTTCAATGATCGTAACATGGCAATTTAGAGAATTTCGTCAATAGACTTATTTGTATTTAAAATTGTTCTCTTCTTCTAAAAGTCGGTTTTTTAAATTTTATGTGGACTTCGCAATTACACACATCGTCCTTTTGAGATTGGTAAAGTTAGTATGAAAACGATCGTCTTGTAGTCGATCATGATCTTGATCAATACCACATTTTGCTACAGTTGAATATGTATCAGTCGTATTTGTCGTATTCCCGATATGCAAGAGATCGCTCTTCACACTTTCTTTGAATGTGTGATCATTTATTGAAAGCAAATGATCTAACAAATGTATCGAAAACCAAAGATCGGTCACCCTACTAATATTTAATCTAGATCTTGTTCGTTGATCTTACTGAGTGCAGTAATACATACTGTGAACACATATCGATACTATTTGACTGCCATTGTATAGCAGTCTGCATTATAAACCACCAGCTCTTAATAGCAGTATGTCGATCAGGTCATAATGGTTTCAGAAACAAAATATCAGCTCTCCCTATAGTGCTTTAGCTTCAACTTTGTGTAGTTTAAAAGAAGTTGTTCTTGTATTGGACTATAGGATCAAAGGTCCTTAAAATAAAATCTGTTTTCCTAGATTTTGAAGAATATAAGTAGTAAAGGTCTTTAACTATCCCATCCCATGCTTTTTAAAGTAAAAAAGTAATATAAAATATTTTTTTATTAAATTCTTAAGCAGAAAATAACTAAATTCTTTTTTAATAACGCCTAAAAGACAACAAATCTTTTTCTTTTCAAAAAATCCCTTAAAATAGGCAATACATTTAAACACCCCGACTTCCTGCTTAAGCGTTAAAAATGTTAGCTTTTTGAATACTAAATATAGAAAAGAAAGGCAAAATATTTATTAAAAAATAAAAGTGTCAAGTCATTTGATTTGCAAAAAATAAAAAAAAAGAAACAGATTATTTTTACTAGAGATTTACAAACATTTTATATTTAGCATAGAAAAGACCTCAATAAATATGCAAATATATTTAAACAAATTTTCTACTTGTCACTGAAAAGAATATATATGTTATTGCACACTCGTACATATCCAGGCAGAGTTGGGTATTGTTATAGTATTTGTTTTTTTTATTTGTTTTGTATTGTTAAGAAGAAAAAGTGTTTTAAAATTTATAACTTTTAAGGTTAAACAATTTCCAGTAAAACTATATGTTTTGCAGCAAACAGGAGACAGTTTAAACAAAATGACAAAAATAACAGCAACAACAACAAGAGTAATAATAAAAAAAGGACAATATGCTAAAGTCCTGGTACCGCTCTAAGGCTGTGTGTGTAAAAAAGACAAAGAGGAACGATTTGTGTGTGTGTGTGTTTTTTTTTGTCGGTATGTAAAAATTGTCCTTTAATAGAAAGGATTTTTTTTTTTTTTATTTGGTAAAACGCACACAGCAAAGGACTACAATGTGTTTAAACAAACATACACATGAAACATTTAAAATAGTACCTTTTAACATAGACAATTTGGTTAAGTGTGTGTGTATGTGTGTGTGTAGATATGGAAGGAGTAGCAGAAGGTTGTGTAAAACAAAAGACTTTGTTGGCTACACGATTACGTTTACAAAAAACGACGACCGAGTTTTGTAATTTATGTCCTTTTTCATTTAAATGATAAAGTTTTTTCCCTACATATTGTTGGTGTTGTTGTTGTCGTTGTTATTTTTAAATTTACGTAAAGGGTCGTCTAACTTTATAACACACCAGCAAAGCATACATAGACATGAGCAAGGTTTAAAATTTATAGCATTTTATATTTAGGTTTCGTGAATTGAATTTGATTTTTATGGGCTACAATTTCTTACAATCCACTCTACCTACCCCCCCCTTCTCCTCATACAACTGCTGTCTATAAACCTAGTGTAATTAATTTTAAGAGTGTGATAATAGACAAGGGCTTACTCTAGTCTTTATTCCTACATAGGCAAATTGTTGGTCTAGAAGTCTTTAAGCAAAAAGAGAGAGAGAGAGAAATGGAAAAGGATTTTTTATTTAAGAAATAGTTTGTAAAGAGCCTTAGGTTATACTTTATTTATGAATAAAACATAATGCCTTAAGTTATGCGTTAAAAAAATAATTTGGATATTTTATTTATTTTATTACAAGTTAGTAGTTGTTGTGTTGACTTTGTGGTTATTAGAATTTTTGAGCAGAGTATTATTTATGTAGTCAATAAGGCCTTTAAGGTAAATCATTTTCAAGGGGTTTTGGGGGATTTTGGATAATGTTTAAAAAGTTTTTAAAATGTTAAAATAATGATTTATATGTTGATTTTAATTTTAAAGTTTTTCTTTGTTATGTTGGATATGAGAGGATGACTATTGTAGGAATGCTTTCAGATATAAGTTGATTTGAAAGTTATTGGAAGGTTTATGATGTTAAGTCCCTGTTAGAAGTTCTAATTTTTTATCAAGTCCAATGACATAAATCGATAGTTTTTCGTAATAGCTGTCCCCACTTAAGTCGCCAAACATCAATCTTAAAGTGAGGGAATACTGATTTTAGAATAGATTAGTAGTTAATTACGATTTTAAGAATCAAACAACATCCTGTAAAAGTGATCGTTATCAACTTCAAATACCGATCTTAAAGTGACAGAATACTGATCTTCTATGATCTACTCGTGATTGATCGCGTACAGTTTAAGATGTTATGTGCTTTAGAGAAGTTTTCATGACGATGATCGTTAATTCAAATCTGTGCAATAATAATCAGAATGATCAATGATCTTTACCTTTAAATTTAAAGAATTCCGTTAAAAGACTTATTTCTAACTCTGTAGCGGTTTGCTAATCAATAAAATTCAAATTTTTATTAATCAGACATCATCCTATAAACGTGATCGTTATAAACTTTAGTAAAAATTTCGCTGAAGTTGTCAAATACCGATCTTAATATGAGAGAATACTGATATTTTATGATCTACTCGTGATTGATCGCCATTTTAAATACAGTTTAAGAAGTTTTTTATGTTCTTTAGAGAAGTCTCCATGACACCAAGACTTCTTTCTAACTCTGTAGGGGTGTGCTAATCCGCAGAGTTTACATTTTGTTAATCAGACACCATCCTGTAATCGTAACCGTTATGTACTTTAGTAAAAATTTCATTAATGTCGTTAAATACCAATCTTAATATGAGAGAATACTGATATTTTATGATCTACTCATGATTGATCGCGATTTTAGTACAATTTAAGAGGTTATATGCTTTCAAATCAATAGATTATAGTTAATTCAAATCTCTGCAATACTCATTAGAACGATCACTGATCTTTACCTTGAAATTTAAAACATTTTGTCAAGAGATTAGTAAAAATTTCGTCTATATGGTCAAATATCGTTTCTAAAGTGAGAGAATACTTATGATCTACTCGTAATTGATCGAGATTTTAAGTAGAGTTTAAGATCGTATGTGCTTTAGATACGTTTTCAATAATCATTATAACGATCAATGATCTTTACCTTCAAATATAAAGCAATTCGTCAAAAGTCTAGTAAAAATTTCGTTGAAGTAGTCAATTATCGATCATAAAGAGAATACTTATGATCTAATCGTAATTGATCGCGATTTTAAGTACAGTTTAAGATGATAAGTTTTCATAACTTTAACATCGTTAATTTAAATCTGTGCAATAGTCATTAGAATGATCAATGATCGTAACATGGCAATTCATAGAATTTCGTCAATAGACTTTTTTTCTATTTAAAATTGTTCTCTTTTTAACACTAGTTTAAGAGAGAACATTCCAATTAGTTGAAAAGCTAAAATACAATATACGATCGATAACGCATACTTCGGAGTTATGTTTTCTCTCTCTCCGCTGATTCTGGTTTTAGAATCTAAAGTTTAGATGAAAGACGTTTAGCATCCTTACATTCAACATTTACATCAGTTGATCGTTTACTACATCAGAGAGAGAAAGAGAGAGAGAGTGTGTGTAAGAGAAAGAAATATAGAACCCGCTATTTACATATATAGACCTTAAGAAACTAAAAATCAGATCAATTATGTTAAATGTTGAACATATATATATGTACGATCAAAATGCTTTAAAAAATAACTTTACTGAGAGGAGATCAGACTAAAATAAAACGTTTCAAATCTATAACTTTCAAAAAAACAATCACGAGATGTCTTTAACTTGAGGAACCAGACTAGTTAAATATTTAGAACCTCTAATGCAAGACAAAGGTGCTTCAAATGAAAGATGGACGGACTTTGTCAGATAGTTTTTAACATTTTTAATTCATCTTATCTTATTTAGATACTTTCTTTACTAAACATCATAACCTAAGTTATTTTGTAATTTACTTTAAATTAAAATTTCCTTATCCCATTTAACCATCATAATAATTTGTTTCTATTTGCAAATCAAACCCCCACATATGGACTTATACTACTTATACCGAACATGATGATACATACATTTAAATGTCATAAAAATTTTCCACTAGATTACAACAAAAAAATACTACAAACTACAGCAACTACATAAAAATTAACCAGAAAATTTTGTAAGAAAAAAAATAAAACTTCGTCACATAATGTGGGAAGTATAAATAAAATGCATTAAATGTGATTACAGCACATTTCCTCATCATCAAAACTACTACAACACATAAAGACAATGTAACGAGAAAAAATACAAAATGTATCCAAACACAAAGGCGCTACCTACCTTTTTGTGAAAACTTTGAAAAAAAAAAATCACCTAGAATTTGTGAAACAAAGTTTTTCGAATATTCCTGCTTTAAAATTTGTTTATTTCTTAAAATATATGTAGCTTACAGGCATATCACATCATAAGTTATCATATCTTTTAAAATACAATATCACTTAGACTGTGTGTTGGGAAAACTCCTTGCGGCTCTAATGTTTAAGCGCATAATGCAATAAACCACATTAGTAACTCCCACACACACACACAGTGTGTGTGTACGTTTGAACAATGTATGGCTAAAGTATAACTTTTTTGAACTTTGTAACTCTCATTTATATTGTTGTTATAATTTATTGACTTGACTGCTTGGACTGCTTGATTTAGAAGCGCTCTACTGATAATTTTATAGAAAAACTCACACAAAAACAATGGCAAATATATTGATTCCTTGCTAAAGATTAGAAGGCGACATATGCATATTATTACTTATATATATTGGTTCTATCGGGGGAAGTTAATAAAACACTTTAACATTCTTAGGAAAGTTTAAATTGTAAGTTCATTAACTTAATGGCAATTTTCCATGTTATTGATCGATCGCGATCATGCACAAATAATCGCGATCGATGATCATTCCTGCATGATCGCAATTATAAGGATTCTTTCTGATGATAAATCGATAGATTTTTCCCTAATTTTGAACATAAACATTTTAAACTGATCGTAATATCAGAACGATCAAAGATCGTTATATGAAAATTTAATCGATCAATTCGTTTATGATAGCGATTACAAGGAATGTTTATGTGAAAAGACACCTATATAGGCCTCAATCGGATCTGTTATACGATCCATAGTCTCTCTAGAGTGAATCGAAATAGACTAGATTTATTCACTTTAAAATTGTCCCTTATCGGAGCTGTTACTACTATGCCCCGAAGAGGACATCGAAGATTCGGTACAAGTCGAAAAACTAATGTTCGTTTAATTAGTTTGAAAGGAGAAAATACACCTATATAGGCCTCAATCGGATCTATTATGCGATCCATAGTCTCTCTAGAGTGAATCGAATAGACGAAATAGACGAATATAAGTCGAAAAACTAATATTCGTTCAATTACTTTGAAAGGAGAAAAGACAATCGGATCTGTTATGCGATCCATAGTCTCTCTAGAGTGAATCGAAATAGACCTCATGTCTGGCAGACTGGAATACTAATCTACCGGAGGCTTTAGTGAGAAACACTTTTCAATGTACATAGAATAAAGACGCCAATAAAGAAAAGCTCACAAATGTTTTAGTTGTATCGGAAGATCACTTATTTTCGGATCGTGGGTTAAAGGACATTAAACACCACCGAAAGATATTGAATTGAATAATGTTCGGGACCTTACTAAACAATCATTTAGAATGGAAGCCTTTTACCTTTGTTTATTAGTTCGAGATCGGGACAGCTTGTCCTCCATTAGATTGTAGTTTCGACCAGGCGAAGGCCCTGGTTAACAGGGAAAAATCTGAATCTTGGAAAGACTTCATAAATGAATATCACAGTAAACTAAATGAATATAAGAAAATTATTAATTTATTTAAATATTAATTTATGAAATCTATCCAAAACTCCGATTTTCCACTGTTACCCAGGGCCTTCGCCTGGTCCAAACTACAATCTCATAGAGGACAAGCTGTCCCGATCTCGAACTATTTAATAAAGCTGTTAAACGATTCCTTAGTAAGGTCCCGAACATTACATTATTATCTACCATTGATTAAGGCTAGGCATGGGCTTTGAATAAGACTTTTTCTATCTTCGAAACGTCTCTTACAGAAAAAGTCTTATTCAAAGCCCATGTCCTGCCAGATCCAATGGTAGATGGACAGGAAATTGGTAGAAATGAAATAGGCAATTAAACCTCAAATGGACTCTCTTTTATCACCTGGTATAAAGCGTACCATAGAGGAACCGAAACGGGGAAAAAAAAGAAGGCATGTCCAAGGGTATAATGAAGAGCAGGATACGGTGATATTTTCCCGGTACACTTGCAGATGGAGGCGGAATTAGTTTTAAATCATCTGTCAATGATATTTACAACATGTTTCAAATACGCATATACTCCCCTTAGAGACTTAGATGCAACATTATTTATTGAAAAAACCTCCAAATTTATCATCCTTAAGCAGTAAATTGTCTTTTAAAACCTCTTAACAAAACACCCTTTATTGAACAAAACCCACACAACCTCCCCCCCTCTCTCTCTCTCACCCTCAACAATTTGTTTAAGGGTAACAAAAGCTAAACATAAATATTTTCAGCTTAAAAGTATGCTATAGCTGGCAAACAATAAAGAAAGCAAGACTGCTAAAAGCATTTATTATAACTTTTTTAGCTTTGTAACAAGGATTTTCTTTTTTTCACTCGTTTTTTACTGCCTTGGATTATTAATATAACATAATTTATATTGTATAGATGAGTATATAAATATATAAAATTTGCATAGATTTTGTAAAGAGGAGGGCGGGGGAGGGTTAAATTCAATAAATTTTTTTCCTTAAGCTAAAGTCAGTCAAAAAGGTAATACAGTTGCTTTAAGTGTAAATATGAAATATGATATTTACTTTATAAGCAAAAGAAAAAAAGGACATAAATACAACAATTTATAGGGAAAGTACATGTTTACTTCTAAGTAAATATGTTGCTAAATTTAGCCTAAAATATGTTTCAGTTATTTATATTAAATATTGAAAAAAAACCAAGAATATTGAAATATCTTGAAAAGGAATTAATAAGCTTAAGGGCAAATATTTTGTATTAAATTTAACTGGGATTTGATTGATATTAATGAAAAACAAAATTAAACTTAAGAATAAGAAAACTTAAAGTCCTTTAAATAAACTAATTGAAACAATAGAAAATACAGTATAATTCAGCTTAAAAACTGTAATAATTTAGAATTGATTATAAAGCTCTTTTTTCTTTAGCCTACTTTTAGCTGTTATTTATTAATAACTAACTACTGCCTATGTTAGGTGTTTTTTCTTTCAGAAAAATCAATATCTTTTCTTGTTGTTTATAAAAAAACAGCATTTAATATTATTATGATTTTCCTAAGTATGTGTCCTTTAAGTCCTTTTTTCTGCTATTTTTTTCTTTCATTTTATCTACATTTTTATTGTTACACTAAACTAATTTTAATATCAAATTTTGATTTGATTTATTCTGCTGCCAAGAGAATAGATTTTGCTAAAGCTTTCTATATAAAGGCAAAAATAAAATAAAGGAACAATTTTTAAATTCAATTTAAATACTTGTCCACTCGATTTATTTCAATATTTTAATGTCCTTTTTTTTCTATACCAACAGCTCAAAGGAATAACAATTTTTTTCTATTTTTTCTATTACAGATCCCTTTTACCTCCCCTGATATAAAGTTAACTCATGCAAAATTCATCACGTTCCTAGAATTCACACACACACACTCGGGCAGACATATGCAGAGAGAGGAAATAGAGAAAAGAGGAGAGGGGGGGCAAACAATTTAGGAAAGGATGGAGAGGGGGAGCAAAATGAGGAAGCGAGGGGAGCAAAGATTTGAGAGCGAGCGAGCGAGATCGATGCCGACGGCTCGAGCTAGCGAGCGAGCGAGCGAGCGACAGCGAGCTAGCTAGGAGCGAGCAGCGATGAGCGAGCTACGAGCGAGCGAGCGAGGAGCAGCAGAGCGAGCGAGCGATCGAGCGATCGGCGAGCGAGGAGCGCGAGCGAGCGAGCGAGCGAGGCGAGCAGCGAGCGAGCGAGCGAGCGAGCGAGCGAGCGAGCGAGCGAGCGAGCGAGCGAGCGAGCGAGCGAGCGAGCGAGCGAGCGAGCGAGCGAGCGAGCGAGCGAGCGAGCGAGCGAGCGAGCGAGCGAGCGAGCGAGCGAGCGAGCGAGCGAGCGAGCGAGAGAGCGAGCGAGCGAGCGAGCAGCGAGCGAGCGAGCGAGCGAGAGGAAGCGAGAGAGCGAGCGAGGAGAGGAGCGAGCGAACGAACGAACGAAACGAAAACGAACGAACGAACGAACGAACGAACGAACGAACGAACGAACGAACGAACGAACGAACGAACGAACGAAAACGAACGAAAACGAACGAACGAACGAACGAACGAACGAACGAACGAAAACGAACAACGAACGAACGAACGAACGAACTAAACGAACGAACTAACGAAAGAATAACAAACGAACGAACGAACGAACGAACTAACTAACGAACGAACGAACGAACGAACGAACGAACGAACGAACTAAAAACGAACGAACGAACGAACGAACGAACGAACGAACGAACGAACGAACGAACGAACGAACGAACGAACAACGAACGAACGAACGAACGAACGAACGAACGAACGAACGAAAGAACGAACGAACGAACGAACGAAACGAACGAACGAACGAACGAAGAACGAACGAACGAACGAACGAAAACGAACGAACGAACGAACGAACGAACGAACGAACGAACGAACGAACGAACGAACGAACGAACGAACGAACGAACGAACGAACGAACGAACGAAACGAACGAAACGAACTAAACGAACGAACGAACTAACGAACGAACGAAAGAACGAACGAACGAACGAACGAACTAAAGAACGAACGAACGAACTAACTAACTAACTAACGAACGAAACTAACTAACTAACTAACTAACGAACTAACGAACTAACGAAAAACTAACTAACTAACTAACTAACAACTAACTAACTAACTAACTAACTAACGAACTAACTAACTAACTAACTAACTAACTAACTAACTAACTAACTAACTAACTAACTAACTAACTAATAACTAACTAACTAACTAACTAACTAACTAACTGACTAACTAACTAACTAAATAACTAACTACCTAACTAACTAACTAACTAACTAACTAACGAACTAACTAACTAAAGAAGTAAAATTTCTTTTACAATTTACCCCATTTAAGAACAACCCTCGTTTATTATATCTCTAAAATGATTTTCTAATATAAAACTCTACTATTTAACTTTGACTGTATCTTTTCAGTTCTACTTTTTTTCCTTTTTTCTTCCACTAAGTGTCATTTCTGTCTTGTGAAGCAAAAAGAAAAAAAATTAAAAAAAAACTCAGCAACGATTATGTCTGAAGGATCTAATGTGTTGTGAAGACAGAGAGAGAAAGTTCATGTCCTTTTTTAATAATGCTGTTGTGAATAATTTTTTTTCTAAAATTTATAACTGCAGAGAAGAGTTGATGTTGTTGCTGACGATGATGATGATGTTGATGGAAGGACTAAAGCAGTTGTCATGTTTTGAATATGTTGCTGTTGATGATGATGAATTGTGAAATGTTTTGTGACAAACTATTTTACTGAAGTTAAATGCTAAATAACAACAAAATAAATTTATTTCATAAAACTAAAAGATGTGTTTTGTGAATATTATGTTGAAGTAGTACGTAGTAGAGTTGGGTCAGGCAAACTTTTGTTTTTTTTTTTATGGAGTAAAGAAAGAGTAAAAACATGATAAAAGAATAATGAGAGAAAGGAACAGGATTCTAGAAATGTCCTTAAGCATATTATTGGATGCATGTTATAAACTAATGTTAAACATTTGCACATTCTTTAGTTTTCTATTGTATTAGAGTTTTTTTCTTCTGTTAGTTTTTTCTATTTTGTTTCTACTGTTCTTCTTTGGTATAATTTAAAATAAAGTGCATTTAAAAAGTTTCTGCTTAAAGACAATGGTGAATCTTTTTTTGTAAATTTTGTAGGAAATAAAGAATTAAAATTTACTTGAAAGAAATTACTAGGAAAATTGTAAGATATTTAAAGAACATAGTGAGTATATTGATTTTTTGCTTCGGGAAAGTTGAATTTTGAACCAACTGAGAACATAT
Source organism: Lucilia sericata (assembly GCF_015586225.1). NCBI lineage: Eukaryota > Metazoa > Arthropoda > Insecta > Diptera > Calliphoridae > Lucilia > Lucilia sericata. The sequence goes on along the minus strand of NW_023995086.1, from coordinate 66,272 downwards.
TATGATTTACTTCTTTAATTTGAAAAAAAGTTCCCCAGAAGCAAACCAGTTGCTCAATGAAGCTTATGGTGATTGTGTGTCGTCGGTACCAATGTTCTAGAAACGGTTTGTGTGATTCAGAAGTGGTGATTTTGACACGATAGACAAATTCCCAGCAAAAACCTTATGATGACTTTTACTTACTCAACTACTTATTTTGCAATGTCTAATACATACCGTTTGCATTACTTAGAAGTAGTACAGCAATGACTAACAAGCTCTTGTTAGAATGTTGTCGAACTCAAGAAGACCTTGCAAAATCATTAGGAGCAACTCAAGCAGCAATTTCCGAACGTTTGCGAGCAACCTGGGAATTTGCGTACGTCGGGCGCAATACTTTTTAAAAACTATTTAGAAAGAATTGGTTGAGATTGTATGCTTCGCCAGTCTTATAGCCCAGATTTTGTCCTAACCGACTGCTATTAGTTTCGATCGAGAATGCCGTCCTCGGCATAGACTTTACTTCAGAACTTGGTATCCGAGGTTGATTTGAATCGTTCTTGACTTCAAAAGAACATAACAGTGAATCTGTTCCGAACACAACGGATTGGTTTGAAGGAAGAATATGTGGCCAAACATGAAAGCATAATATATCATGATGACAACGCTCGGGCGCCTGTTGCAATACTTTTTAAAAAGTATTTAGAAAGAAGTGTTTGGAAAGTTTGCCCCGGCCGATTGCTATTAGTTTCGATCGAGGCACAATACTCTCTCCTACATAGGCTTTACTTCAGAACAGGGTGTCCAAAGTTTGCCTCATTGGGGCGGTTGACAGTTATTTTGGAGCGGAATCTTTATATTTCCAGGAAAATGGATCGAAGTTTTACTTTTGATTTTATAATAAAAACTATTTGAAATTACAATTATCTAAGTTTGCATGATAAAACGTAAACATTTTGGAACATAGCTTAAGAATGGCGAATCATCCCCAGTGGTCTATGAACCCCCATTACTCAAGTAGTCGATTTTCTGTTCTTTCTTTATAAAAAAAACTTTCTTAGTTTTACTTAATCAAGTTTTTACTGTGAAACTCTTTAATTAAGAAAACAATTAGATTGGGCAAACATTTTGGAAATACCTTAAGAATGGCTAATGAACCCCTTTCCTACAAGTAATCGATTTTCTGTTCTTTCTTTATAAAAAAAAACTTTCTTAGTGCTATTTAATTAAGTTTTTAGTGTGAAACTTGTTAAACATGAAATCAAAATAAGGAAATAGCTTAAGAATAATGAATATACCCCAGCGGTCTATAAACCCCCTGCACTCAAGTAGTCGATTTTCCGTTTATTATTTATAAAAACTTTTCATAGTTCTGCTTATTCGTAATTTTACAGTGAAACCTTTTAATTAGGAAAATAATTCTGATAAAAAAAACTTCAGATTAAAGAATCTACCCCAGTGAATGAACCCCTTGATTTACTGTTCTTTGCTTATAAAAAAACTTCTTAGTGCTACTTAATTAAGTTTTAACTATGAAACTTGTTAATAAGGAAATAGCATAAGAATGACTAATCTACCCCAGCGGCCTGTGAACCCCTTTGGCATAAGTAGTCGTTTTACTATGCTTTGTTTGTAAAAACCTTTCAAGGTTTTGCTTATTCGAGTTTTAAACATCTTAATTAGGAAAATAATTCTGATTGAAAAAACGTAAAAATAGTGAATCTACCCCAGTGGCTTATGAACCCCAGTCACGCAAGTAACCGATTTTCTTTTCTTATTTATCTTGTTTTAATAACAACCTTTTTTTAAACGCAGTTTTCAAGAGTTTTTACTAGAAAACTTCTTAATTATGAAAATAATTCTGTTGAAGCCCCTATGGCTTATGATCCCCTCTTTCTTAAGAGTTCTCATTTATGCTCTAATTTTTAGTTTAAAATTTTTCTACTAATTTCCACTTAAATCATAACACCTGTTTACTTTTGTTAAGAGAAAAATTTAAAAATTCATTCAGACAAATCAATATTTAATTCCCAAAAATAATTTTTATGAAAAAATCATGATTAACTTAAATGACTCTTTAAACGTTTTTTAAATACAGACATCAATATAAATTTAAAACAAAATCACTAATGACATAAGTATGATGTAATAAGACCTCAATATTATCAACATAATCAAAAAGAAATTTTCAAAAAAACCCAAGACCTGTCCACACACAATAACTTACAAAAGTAAAATGGAAATTTTGAAAAAAAAGAAAATATCGATAAAACAAAAACTTACAACAGGTATATTGAAGACATCTTAGCAGACATGATTACCGAAAAAAAAGAAGAGACCGGGCAGACGTTTAGACAGACATCTGCATAACCTTTTCAAACAAATGCATCTGTGCAGTTTGCCGCATACACAACAGCCGACAAATCAAAGTCAAGTCAGAGTAGACTGCTGCAGTAGATGCACAAGATAATCATCTTGTTTTTTTCTTTCTTCAAACGCACAATTTAATGAGCTGGCTGGAGAAAAAGACATTCTCGGTTTTTGAAACCAAAGATGCAATCAAAGACACGCAATGGCAAAAAAAAAAAATCAAGTGAACACAACTCAACGCTCTACATGATAGGAATAAGATTGAGGGCAACCAAAAAGGATGACATATATTACGTGGGTTTGTTCATTCATACAAAATCAAAATTAAGAAAAAAAAAAAAACTCAAACTGTCTTCCGTTCAAAGTCTCAGTATGAAATCATTTTTTGATTTATGACTTTTTTTGTAATTATGGTTGTAATTCAGAACAAAAGGCAAAAAAATCAAATAGTAGCTTATATCGTTTCAACTTAACCTTAATTAACTTTTTTATCTTATCTTGTAAGAAATCTGTCAAATTTTATTCTCAATATTTGTTGCTCTTGTTAAGAGAGTAAATTTTGTATATCTTTAACTTACCATACATTTTACCCTCATCGGAGAGTATAATTTTTCTACGTCCACATGGTGGATATATTGAGAGGGCTTCTTGAAAACTTTGTTCAATATCTGGACTCCAAACACCTTCGGCATCGGCATTTGATAGATCTTTTTCATCCTGGAAAAGAAATTAAAAAGAAAAATAGCAAATTTAATGAAAAGTTCTTTATGGAAAAAAATATTAAAAAGAAAAGAAAATTTATCAAAAAATTGCCTTTAAAGAACAAATTTTAAAGAAAATTTATTGAAATTTTTTTCAAAAGAAGAAAAATATTTTTGCTAAAGAAGAAACTTTAAATTTCTCTAGAGTTCTTCTCTACTGATGGTGAATTTTCTTTAAGAAAGAAAATTTTTGAAAAAATATTTTCACAATTTCCTTAAGAGTTTTTATTAAAAAATTTCTTTGAGGATTTTTGCCAAAAAAAGAAAATTTTCAATATTTTTTTCTAAAGAAAAAAACTGATCGTGAATTTTCTTCTTCTCTAGAGAAGAAAATGTATCGAAAATGTTCTTTATAGAAAAGATTTTAATGAAAACTTTCTTTAAGGATCAAAAATGATGGCTGCAGAAGAATCTTTAGCGAACATTTTCTCCATAGAATAAGAGTGATCGTGAATTTTTGAAATAATTTCTCAATTTTTCAATTAAATCTCTTCCTTAGAGAACAGATCTCATTGAAAACTTTCCTTAAATATCAAAGATTATTGCTAAAATATAAAATTTATTAAAATTTTTCTTAACGATCGTGAATTTTCTTCTTCTCTGGAGAACGGAAATGTTCTTTATGAAAGAGACTTTATTTAAAACTTTCTTTAAGGATCAAAAATTTTTGCTAAAGAAAAAACTTTAGCAAACATTTTCTTTACAGAAGAACACTGATCGTAAATTTTCTTCATCTCTTTGTAATCTTTGTAGAAGAGATTTTATGGAAAAAATTCTTTAAGGATCAAAAATGATTGCTAAAGAACAATCATTAGCGAAAATTTATTGTAGAGAAGATACTTGATCGCCAATGTTCTTTAAGAAAGGCAATTTTTGACATAATCTCCAAAGAAGAATCAATAGAAGAAAACTGATCGCGAATGTTCTTTGGCGTTTATTGCCAAAAACGAAAATGTATTAAAAATTTTCTCTAAAGAAGACAACAGATCGTGAATTTCTCAAGAGAAGAAAATTTATTGAGAATGTTCTTGAAAACTTTCTTTGAAGATCAAAAATTATTGTTAATGAAGAAAATTTATCAAAAAAGAGAATAAAACGGATCGTGAATTTTCTTTAAGAATGACAATTTTTGAAATTAATTGTCAATTTTCTGAAGAATGTTCATTGTAGAAGAGATTTTATTGAAAACTTTCTTTGAGGATAAAAAATTATTGTTAAAGAAGAAAATTTATTAAAAATTTTCTTTAAATAAAGAAAACTGATCGCGAATAATCTTTAAGAAACACAATTTTTTAAAAAAATTCCCAACTTTTCAAATAATTTCCTTAAAAAGGAGATTGTATTGAAAACTTTCTTTGAGGATCAAAAATGTTTGATAAAAATTAAAATTTTTCAAAAATTTTCTTAAACTTAAAAAAAGAAAACTGATCATGAATTTTCTTTAAGAAAGAAAATTTTCTAAAAAATTTCCAAAATTTTGCAAAAAGATTTATTGAAAACTGATCGCCATGATTTTGATCGTCAATTTGCTCTAAACAATAGACTTGATCGTGATTTCCTCTTAAGTAAAAAATTTATCATTAAGTTTCTCATAGAACATTTTCTATAAAAAATATTTTCTGAATTAGAAAAATGATCGTCAGATTTCTTAAAAATTATCACCAATTTTCTGTAAACCTATAACTGATCTTGATTTTCTCTACAAGAGAAAATTCTCGTAAATTTTCTCTAATCAAACAATATTTTTTAAAAAAAAATTTTTGAATTTTCTCTAAAGTAGAAAATTGATCGTCAGTTTGTTCAAACTGGTCGCAAATTTTATCTGAAGAAGAAAACTGATCGTAAATCTTCTTGAAGAAAGAAAAAAAAATCTCATTCCAAAAAGAATATTTGTCGAAAATTTCTTAAAAAAAAAAATATTCATAATTTTTTGATCGTCAGTTTTCTCTAAACAATAGAACTGATCTTGATCTTTAAAGTATAAAAATTATTGTAAATTATCTCTAATAACAAAATTTATTGTAAATTTTCTGAAAGAGGAAAAGTTTAGTTAAATTTTCTCTAAAGTAGAAAATTGATCGTCAGCTTGTACAAAAAATGATCGTAAATTTTCCTTTCTTTAACATTATGTGAGCTATGATCCATTTCAAGCTTTTAAAAGTTACCCAATATGAAATTTTTGCCTCAAATTTTTACAAGTCGTTTAAAAATTACAACCAATTTTTTGAAAAATTTACTGGAATCATTTCATTCGTTCCTTTAGAAATAAATGGGTCTCAAACGGTTAATTTCAAAATGAATAAAATTAAAACAATCGATTTGAAATATGGAATTATAACATGAAAAAAAAACCCTAAAACATCTGTAATTCGCTTCATCTAGAGGTGTGTGCGTGTAAATTTTTAAAAAAAATTTCACATCCTGCTTGAAACTTTCACACATACCGTCTGCCATTTGCCATTAATTTAACAAATATATTTAACCACAAAAAACTAAAAACAAACTACTAAAATTCTGACAACTAAATAGGAGTCATATAACACAATGATTTATTATGTCCAAACATACTCATATGGTTTTTAAATAATAAACCCAACTAAAATAGATTTAATAGTTAGGATTAGGGAGAAAGGGAGGTTCTAAACACAACAGTAGTCAAGGTACTTGACATAACTATATGTATGTATATAATCATATAATTTTAGGTGTGACACTTAAATTACAGTTAAAAATGGAAAAAAAAAAATATATATAATACTTATTGATACTTCAAAACTAAAACACACAGATATTAATACGCACACACACACACTCTAAACTCACTCACTAACTAAGTAATATGGGTATTTAGGGGGAAGGAAGTTCAAGTGTCATGTAATGTGAGACATTTTTAGGTTTAAATGTTAGAATGTAGTGCTTAACATTTTGTAGCAGCTAAAGCAGCAGCAGCAAAAATTCAAGCAGAAAAATGTGATTATGATCCTTCCTTAAAAACTTTATGAATTGTCCTATTTATTTGCCATAGTCTGCTATAAACCTAAACCCATACATTAAAGATGTGTCATATATAAAATTATTAAATAAGGACAGTTCAAGAAAGATCTTTGAAAAACATTACAATAGAATGATCTCTAATACTATTTAAGGTGGCATCCAGACCTCCATTGAAGCATTTATTGTTGTATGATGCTGATCTTTCTTTTCCTGTTTATTCTTTTCGAAAACTTTTCATTTAACCCTCGTTTCTGACTTTTAGTTGTTACGGGCTTTTTTAAAGTACTTTATTATTATTATGTGACACTCTTGACAATTAAAAATCACTTGTAATTGCAGTCAAGTGTTACACTTATATCCTATCAAGTGTTCATACACACACACACACACACACACACACACACTCATTTATCCAACTATAGCAATCCATTGACACTGATGACAATGATGAGAAAATTTCATATGAGTATGTATTTTTTTGAGGATTTTAATTTGTATGAGAGTGTAGTATCATTGCACTTTAGAAGTAAAGAGATAGGGAGAGAAAGTGTCATACGTATGACACTTTATTAAAAAAAATTGTTGCCGTTGTACGTGAATAACATATGATACATTTTCCATCAGAGATGGTAACGTTGATGCTATTTTATATTCCAAATTTCCGTAATCCATATAATACTCAATTTATTGTATAACAGTTTAAGTATAACAGATTTGATTTCAATTTTACGTGTATAAAACATGAAACTTTTTTAATTAGAAATGGAAAAGTTGATCCGTTGAAAGATTATCATAATTGTATAACAGTTTTTCTATAAACAATATTCTGCTCAGTTTAATGTTAATTTTTTTGGTATAACAGTTATTTGTAAAAAGTTGTAGTATAACAGTTACTAACTGTTACTAACAGGTACAGAAAAGTTGATTCGTTGAAGGATTATCATAATTGTATAACAGTTTTTCTGTAAACAATATTCTGCTCAGTTTAATGTAAATTTTTTTGGTATAACAGTTATTTGTACAAAGTTGTGGTATAACAGTTACAAACAAACAAAAAAACTAACTAACTAACTAACTAACTAACTAACTAACTAACTAACTAACTAACTAACTAACTAACTAACTAACTAACTAACTAACTAACTAACTAACTAACTAACTAACTAACTAACTAACTAACTAACTAACTAACTAACTAACTAACTAACTAACTAACTAACTAACTAACTAACTAACTAACAAACTAACTAACAAACTAACTAACTAACAAACTAACTAACTAACTAACTAACTAACTAACTAACTAACTAACTAACTAACTAACTAACTAACTAACTAACTACTAACTACTAACTAACTAACTAACTAACTAACTAACTAACTAACTAACTAACTAACTAACTACTAACTAACTAACTAACTAACTACTAACTAACTAACTAACTAACTAACTAACTAACTAACTAACTAACTAACTAACTAACTAACTAACTAACTAACTAACTAACTAACTAACTAACTAACTAACTAACTAACTAACTACTAACTAACTAACTAACTAACTAACTAACTAACTAACTAACTAACTAACTAACTAACTAACTAACTAACTAACTAACTAACTAACTAACTAACTAACTAACTAACTAACTAACTAACTAACTAACTAACTAACTAACTAACTAACTAACTAACTAACTAACTAACTAACTAACTAACTAACTAACTAACTAACTAACTAACTAACTAACTAACTAACTAACTAACTAACTAACTAACTAACTAACTAACTAACTAACTAACTAACTAACTAACTAACTAACTAACTAACTAACTAACTAACTAACTAACTAACTACTAACTAACTAACTAACTAACTAACTAACTAACTAACTAACTAACTAACTAACTAACTAACTAACTAACTAACTAACTACTAACTAACTAACTAACTAACTAACTAACTAACTAACTAACTAACTAACTAACTAACTAACTAACTAACTAACTAACTAACTAACTAACTAACTAACTAACTAACTAACTAACTAACTACTAACTAACTAACTAACTAACTAACTAACTAACTAACTAACTAACTACTAACTAACTAACTAACTAACTAACTAACTACTAACTAACTAACTAACTAACTAACTAACTAACTAACTAACTAACTAACTAACTAACTAACTAACTAACTAACTAACTAACTAACTAACTAACTAACTAACTAACTAACTACTAACTAACTAACTAACTAACTAACTAACTAACTAACTAACTACTAACTAACTAACTAACTAACTAACTAACTAACTAACTAACTAACTAACTAACTAACTAACTAACTAACTAACTAACTAACTAACTAACTAACTAACTAACTAACTACTAACTAACTAACTAACTAACTAACTAACTAACTAACTAACTAACTAACTAACTAACTACTAACTAACTAACTAACTAACTAACTAACTAACTAACTAACTAACTAACTAACTAACTAACTAACTAACTAACTAACTAACTAACTAACTAACTAACTAACTAACTAACTAACTAACTAACTAACTAACTAACTAACTAACTACTAACTAACTAACTAACTACTACTAACTAACTAACTAACTAACTAACTAACTAACTAACTAACTAACTAACTAACTAACTAACTAACTAACTAACTAACTAACTAACTAACTAACTACTAACTAACTAACTAACTAACTAACTACTAACTAACTAACTAACTAACTAACTAACTAACTAATTCCCATAAACAATTTTTTGTATAACAGTTTTTTATGTAAATTTTTAAATGAAGTATAACAGTTTTTTGGTTACTTTCATTATAAAAGATATTTTTCACAAGAATTTTCTGTTACAAATTTGTACATACAGTTTCGAGTATAACAGTTTCCTATATAAAGTGTTTAATAAAAATTTTTCTTTACAACAATTTATGTATATCCAATGATCTATTAAAAATGTTCGTATAACAGTTTATTTTCAACAATATATTTAGTGTATAACAGTTTTGTTTTGCAAAAATTTTCAATATAACACATTTTTTCAAAGATATTTTCCGGTAAAACAAACTTTTTACCAAAGAAATTTACGTATAACAGTCTGTAGATGAAAATGCTATTATACTGAATATTTTATAAAATAAACCTAATAGTTTACCATCCCTGCTTTTTATACTATAAACATAAATTTATGACACTTATTGAAAATGTATGTTACACAAGTATTTTTTTATATTTTATTTCTTAATAAAGATTGAAATGATTTATGTTTTGTAGGTTTTTTTTTATTATTATTTTTTTTGCCAGAGTGATTACTGTGGGAATGATATAGGTAAATATGTTTTGCTGGAAAATATCAGGAAATATTAACAGATGTATAAAATATGGAATATGTAATAGAGTAAAGAACTGGTTTAGAAATCTAGTATATAACTTTAAATGTTACAAAATCATGGCAAAAAAAATAAATAGATTAATAGGGAAATTTTTTTAAAATTTTATTTAATTAAATAATCAAATGTTTACGTTTGAGCAGACAAAATTATACTTTTGCATATATACAATTTGTGTAATTAGTAAACGGGTTAATTTTGTAATGAAAGAAATCTGAAATGATTTCGTATGCTTAAAGTTTGGCCCGTTTGAGTATTGATAGAAAACTGAATGGATTACTATAAAAATCGGTGTAGCTCTTTATTGGAATCATAGACGAACATTATTTGCCTTTTGTATTATAATACTCATACAATTCAAAATTAATTTTATTGTTAAGTATCAGTTTATTCGATTTCAATTAAATCGATTCTGTTTTGATTAGATACCAAATTATTCTAAGATTTTATTTGTTTTAAAATAAAACCGTTAAAATTTTTATAAATCAGTTCATTATACTTACATCACTCATATCGCCGACATCTAAATTTTTACTATCTACCATACTGCCATTTGAGTCAGCCGGTCCGAGCGAACTCGGATGGCCGGCACTCACTGGCGTCCACGGTGAGGTTATAGTGCCAGGGCCAACTATACCGTCTGAAAAAAAGGAAACGAAATGAAAGGGAAATTAGTAAAATTAGACAAAACTTCAAAATGAAAAAAAAAAAAATATATATGACTATACTTTAGTCAAAACTATAAACTAGACTATTGCCAAGACTGGACTATAGTCAAGAATATAGTACATAGCCAAGACTATGGTACATTGACAAGACTAAAGACTCAACTAGATTAGACCATAATCAAGACTGGAATATTTTGGAATATTTTCTGGAATATTTTCAAGACTACAGAATGGACTAAATACAAAACTATATATTAGACTATAGTCAAGACTATAATCAGGACTATAGATTAAACTATAGTCAAGACAATAGCTTAGACTATAGATTAAACTATAGTCAAGACTATAAATTAGACTACAGTCAAGACTATAGATTAGACTATAGCCAAGACTATAGATTAGACTATAGTCAAGACTATAGATTAGACTATAGTCAAACCTATAGATTAGACTATAGTCAAACCTATAGATTAGACTACATTCTAGACTATGGATTAGACTATAGTCAAGACTATAGATTAGACTATAGTTAAGGCTATAGATTAGACTATACTCAAGACTGTAGATTAGACTATAGCCAAGACTATAGATTAGACTGGAATATTTTCAAGACTACAGAATGGACTAAATACAAAACTATAGATTAGACTATAGTCAAGACTATAATCAGGACTATAGATTAGACTATAGTCAAGACAATAGCTTAGACTATAGTCAAGACTATAGATTAAACTATAGTCAAGACTATAAAATAGACTACAGTCAAGACTATAGATTAGACTACAGTCAAGACTATAGATTAGACTATAGCCAAGACTATAGATTAGACTATAGTCAAGACTATAGATTAGACTATAGTCAAGACTATAGATTAGACTATAGTCAAACCTATAGATTAGACTACAGTCTAGACTATGGATTAGACTATAGTCAAAACTATAGATTAGACTATAGTTAAGACTATAGATTAGACTATACTCAAGACTGTAGATTAGACTATAGCCAAGACTATAGATTAGACTATAGTCAAGACTACAGATTAGACTATAAACAAAACTATAGATTAGACTATAGACAAGACTCTAGATTGGACTGTAGTCAAGACTATAGTGAAGACTATAGACTATAGTCACGACTATAGATTAGACTATAGTCAAGACTATAGCCAAGACTATAGATTAGACTATAGTCAAGACTATAGATTTGACTATGTCAGACTATAGTTTAGACCATAGTCAAAACTATAGATTAGACTATAGGTTAGACTACAGTCCGGTTAATTAATAGCAAATGAGAATTGTTCTAATTTTTGATATGAATTGGTATAAAAATTAATAAATTTTGAAGATTTAAAAAATGTTTCCTCAATAAGTGAACACCCTTAATCTTCGTGTTGATGACACTTTTTGAAAACCTCATAAACAAATAAACAATTACAAGTGACAGGGACTGCAGGCAGCATCATTCAACACCAAACAACCAACAATGTTTAATATTTATGCCAAAAAATACTAACAAATAAAGGGTGTTCCAAAAAAACACAGTTATTTAAAACAAAATACTACAACATTTTCAAAGTATATTCCATCACTTGTCAAAGTAAGACAAAGTCCCTCCAAAACAAAAGTAAAACCAAAAAACTAGTTTTTCATCTAATTTTTATAACACCCTGTTTCTTTATATATACAGACATGCAGATCTTTGCAATATACATATTCAAAATTTTTATACTATTAAGACCCAAAAACAAATCTACAACAAACCAAAATCATCATATAAAAACTTTTGTGGTATTTTTGTTGTTATATTTATGCATACTAGCGTGACAAATGTAAATACAGAAAAAAGTGTTTTTTTGACACAACATCGAGTTTTGAGCATGGTGCACAAATAATCTACAAACACCTAAACTTTAATAGAAAATTTTAAGCCCTAAATAAAAAAATTCAACAGCATAGATGCACAATTTTGTGCATTCAAAATGTTTTATGAGCTTTAAAAAAAAAAAAAAAAAAAAACAGAGCAAAAATAACTGCGATCAAATTGCAACTAATTTCAACCACATACATTTTTTTGCTGAAAATAATGGTTTTGGTTTTATTACAATTTTTCACAGTTTTATAACACATTTTAAAATACTGAGATTACAACATTTATCACTAAAAATGTCCACGATAAATACCAGAAACAAATTGTTGCATTTTAATCATTCAAAAGTTGTCATCTAGTGAATCTGGAGAAAGAAGGACAGGCGTTGTTGGTGCAGATAAAATATTATGATGCAAAAGAGAGTCTATTAACGATTTGTTACAGTTTTAAGTGGGAGTTGATGAAAAATTGTTATGAGTTCTTTATGGCGTATTGTTGAGAGACAATTGAACTTTTAGGGAAAATTTTACAAAAAAAATATGCAGTCAGACTAGACTATAAACTAGACTATAAATTAGACTATAGACTAGACTATAGACTAGACTATAGACTAGACTATAGACTAGACTATAGACTGGACTATAGACTAGACTATAGACTGGACTATAGACTAGACTATAGACTAGACTATAGACTAGACTATAGACTAGACTATAGACTAGACTATAGACTAGACTATAGACTAGACTATAGACTAGACTATAGACTAGACTATAGACTAGACTATAGACTAGACTATAGACTAGACTATAGACTAGACTATAGACTAGACTATAGACTAGACTATAGACTAGACTATAGACTAGACTATAGACTAGACTATAGACTACTATAGACTAGACTATAGACTAGACTATAGACTAGACTATATAGACTAGACTATAGACTAGACTATAGACTAGACTATAGACTAGACTATAGACTAGACTATAGACTAGACTATAGACTAGACTATAGACTAGACTATAGACTAGACTATAGACTAGACTATAGACTAGACTATAGACTAGACTATAGACTAGACTATAGACTAGACTATAGACTAGACTATAGACTAGACTATAGACTAGACTATAGACTAGACTATAGACTAGACTATAGACTAGACTATAGACTAGACTATAGACTAGACTATAGACTAGACTATAGACTAGACTATAGACTAGACTATAGACTAGACTATAGACTAGACTATAGACTAGACTATAGACTAGACTATAGACTAGACTATAGACTAGACTATAGACTAGACTATAGACTAGACTATAGACTAGACTATAGACTAGACTATAGACTAGACTATAGACTAGACTATAGACTAGACTATAGACTAGACTATAGACTAGACTATAGACTAGACTATAGACTAGACTATAGACTAGACTATAGACTAGACTATAGACTAGACTATAGACTAGACTATAGACTAGACTATAGACTAGACTATAGACTAGACTATAGACTAGACTATAGACTAGACTATAGACTATACTAGACTAGACTAGACTATAGACTAGACTATAGACTAGACTATAGACTAGACTATAGACTAGACTATAGACTAGACTATAGACTAGACTATAGACTAGACTATAGACTAGACTATAGACTAGACTATAGACTAGACTATAGACTAGACTATAGACCAGACTATAGACTAGACTATAGACTAGACTATAGACTAGACTAGACTAGACTATAGACTAGACTATAGACTAGACTATAGACTAGACTATAGACTAGACTATAGACTAGACTATAGACTAGACTATAGACTAGACTATAGACTAGACTATAGACTAGACTATAGACTAGACTATAGACCAGACTATAGACTAGACTATAGACTAGACTATAGACTGGACTACAGACTAGATTATAGACTGGACCACAGACTAGACTTTAGACTGGATTGTAGACTAGACTATAGACAAGACAAGTCAAGATTAGACTTTTTTGGTTATTTTTACTCAAAATCCCTGTAAAACATTGAAATTGTTTAATTTGTTTTAGTTTCTTTTAACTATTTAATTTTCACAAAATCAATTTTTGTGCTTTACTATTATGTTAACTAAAAGTTTAATTAAATCTAATTTAAATAATTTTTTTTTTCTTTTTGTCAAACTAACTTTTAGCAGAGTTTTGCTTTGATTTTGTTATATTTTTGATTTTATTAACAATATTCATTATTTATTAATGAATATTTGAAATTTTTGCTTTGAGTAAATTTTTTTTTTTTTGTAATTTTATCATTTGATTTTGTGGTTGTTTTGATAAATTTAGTTAGGAGCTTTAATAAAAAAAATTAAAGTTCTATTTAAATTTTAAATGAATATAATAAAAATACAACAATTTAATTAAAATGGTATTTAAATTTAAATTTTAAAATTAAATATCTAAAATAAAATTAAACTCTAATAAAAAAGTACTTAAATATTAAAAAGCACCTAAAAATATACTCTCATTTCGAGATGTCTGGCTATTAAGAGCTGGAAGGACCAATTCCTTTATAAAGTTAAAGTTATGTAGTAAATGCCTTTAATATTATGCACAACTGAATTTAATAAAAAATTTATTTTTATTTTTGCAATTATCTTTCCCAAGAGTCTATTGTTGTCTTTCCATTGTTTAATAAAACGTTTGAAAAACATTATAACGACCCCTTTAACTTAATAAAGAAAGAAAAAAATCAATTTACTTTTTTATATATCACTGCTTTCAGATGTGTTTTGCTTGGATTGGGAAGAAAAGGACACATGTCCCTTTTCTGCAAATGTTTTTTACGCTTCAAATACATAATTAAATTTATATTAAAAAACGTTAAATGGAAATTGAAAAATAAAAAACAAACAAATACCCAAAATACACAAAAACTCAAGTGCTAAACACCCTTCATTACAGAAATCATATGAAAAAAATCACCCTCGTAGTTTCGAAATGAATAGACACGTAGTCGTCTTGTCAATTCAATCATTACCCAGCAAAAAATATTTGATGTCATACTTTACAAACCACATCTTAATCACATCTTAAAATGCGATTTCATATTTTTCACTTTTATAAACCAAATATTTCCTTACAAATGAAACCCCAGTTAAAAGTGAGGAAAGAGATGTGGAAAAGTCATTACAAATAACATATTTGAAGTACATCATGATTTGGTGAAAGAGTAGTGAAATTTACATAAGCGTGTCATTAAGAGAATGTGTTTTATTTTTGACATCCAAATATCGGATTTTTACTGCTTCTAAAAATAAGATCAGATGTAGTTCAAAGCTGCCAAAAATGAACAACATCCCTCCAATGACACGCTAATGTAAAATTCATAGGTTTTACACCCGAATTTGAAGCACTTCGGGTTACTAGTTGTGATGAAAATTCTACATCTTTTTCCACACTTTTTTTGCTGGGTAATATCTTTGCTCATCATCAGTTTTAGTGTCAGATTTCATCATTTACAAATGATTTTTTATAAAAATAGTTTTAATGGATAAAAGCATTGAACTTAGAATGTAGTTGTAATTGTTAAAGTTGATATTGTCAGGACTGTAGACTGTAGATATTGTCAATGCAATAGTTGAGACTACAGACTGGACTATAGCAATGACTAAAGATCAGACTGCTTAAATGTACAGTCAACTCAAAACATCCGACTATAGATCAGACCATAGTCTAGAGAATACAACTGATTTGACTATAGTCAAGAATATAGATTGCTTTATAGACAAGCATATAATTTGTAATACATATAGTCAAAATATAGTCAAGACCCTAGACATGATTATAGTCAAGACCACGGACTATAAATCTGACTATAGTCACGTACTAGACTATAGTTAAGACAATACACAGGACTATTTTTAGATTGGATTATATTCGATATTAGGACTAGACTACAGACGAAACTAAAACTAGACTAAAGAGACTATAGACTGAAATATTACCAAGATTAGAGTAAATATCGAATTTGACTGAAATGCATAAAAATAACTTCTTTTTTAAGGTGAACAATCGCTTTTCGACATTTTTCAAAATTTCCCAGAAACCTGTTTTTTTATTATTTATAAATAAACAATATTTTCTTTTTTTAATTAAATTAACATAAACACCTTTTTTTCGTGTAAAGCCCAAAACCCAAAAATATATAATTTTCTCACTCAATCACATTTATTATTCTATATATTTTTTGTGTAAATTTTATATATATTTTTTGCCATTAAAAATTCATAATTTATTTGTTTTGTTTTTATAATTTTTGTTGTTGTTTAATTATTTTTTTTTTTTTCTGTTTATAAACATTAATATGGTTGTTTCTTCTTCTTCTTTTCCACGTTTATTAATCGTGTTTATTTTTATTTAAAAATTCAAAAATATATAAATAATTTAATTTTAAAACGTAAATTTTTGAAATTCTTTTGTTCTGTCACATCAGCAGTATTTTCTGTCATACGCAACAACAACAATGAATTGAATTTTTCTTTAGCACTTTGGGTTTTTTAGGCATTTTACCTGATTTTTGTTGTTGTAAATGTTTAACTAATAAATGCTTTTTTTAATTTAATTCCATAAACGTTTTTAATCAATGTGTTGTTTTTAACTGTTTTTTTTGTGAATTTTTCTTTAAAATTAAAATACTCGTCTTGTGTTGTAAGTTGAGATCTTCTGGATGGGAGGGCAGTTAATTAAAAGACTTAACTGTTGGTCAAAAAAAGAAAGTCTATAGTCTATAGTCTAGTCTATAGTCTAGTCTATAGTCTAGTCTATAGTCTAGTCTATAGTCTAGTCTATAGTCTAGTCTATAGTCTAGTCTCTAGTTTAGTCTATAGTCTAGTCTAGTCTAGACTAGTCTAGTCTATAGACTAGACTATAGACTAGACTAGACTATAGACTAGACTATAGAATAATCTATAGTCTAGTCTATAGTCTAGTCTATAGTCTAGTCTATAGTCTAGTCTATAGTCTAGTCTATAGTCTAGTCTATAGTCTAGTCTATAGTCTAGTCTATAGTCTAGTCTATAGTCTAGTCTATAGTCTAGTCTATAGTCTAGTCTATAGTCTAGTCTATAGTCTAGTCTATAGTCTAGTCTATAGTCTAGTCTATAGTCAAGTCTATAGTCAAATCTATAGTCTAGTCTATAGTCTAGTCTAGTCTAGTCTAGTCTAGTCTATAGTCTAGTCTATAGTCTAGTCTATAGTCTAGTCTATAGTCTAGTCAATAGTCTAGTCTATAGTCTAGTCTATAGTCTAGTCCTAGTCTATAGTCTAGTCTATAGTCTAGTCTATAGTCTAGTCTATAGTCTAGTCTATAGTCTAGTCTATAGTTAGTCTATAGTCTAGTCTATAGTCTAGTCTATAGTCTAGTTCTAGTCTATAGTCTAGTCTATAGTCTAGTCTATAGTCTAGTCTATAGTCTAGTCTATAGTCTAGTCTATAGTCTAGTCTATAGTCTAGTCTATAGTCTAGTCTATAGTCTAGTCTATAGTCTAGTCTATAGTCTAGTCTATAGTCCTATAGTCTAGTCTATAGTCTAGTCTATAGTCTAGTCTATAGTCTAGTCTATAGTCTAGTCTATAGTCTAGTCTATAGTCTAGTATAGTCTAGTCTATAGTCTAGTCTATAGTCTAGTCTATAGTCTAGTCTATAGTCTAGTCTATAGTCTAGTCTATAGTCTAGTCTATAGTCTAGTCTATAGTCTAGTCTATAGTCTAGTCTATAGTCTAGTCTATAGTCTAGTCTATAGTCTAGTCTATAGTCTAGTCTATAGTCTAGTCTATAGTCTAGTCTATAGTCTAGTCTATAGTCTAGTCTATAGTCTAGTCTATAGTCTAGTCTATAGTCTAGTCTATAGTCTAGTCTATAGTCTAGTCTATAGTCTAGTCTATAGTCTAGTCTAGGCTAGTCTAGGTCTATAGTCTAGTCTAGAGTCTAGTCTATAGTCTAGTCTATAGTCTAGTCTCATAGTCTAGTCCGATAGTCTAGTCGATAGTCGAGTTCTATAGTCTAGTCTATAGTCCTAGTCTATAGTCTAGTCTATAGTCTATTATAGTCGAGTCTATAGTCTAGTCTATAGGTCTAGTCTATAGTCCGAGTCTATAGTCTAGTCTAATAGTCTAGTCTTAAGTCGAGTCTAATAGTCTAGTCTATAGTCTAGGTTCTAGAGTCTAGTCTATAGTCTAGTCTATAGTTCTAGTCTATAGTCCTAGTCTATAGTCTAGTCTATAGTCTAGCTATAGTCTAGTCTATAGTCTAGTCTATAGTCTAGTCTATAGTCTATTCTATAGTCTAGTCTAATAGTCTAGTCTATAGTCTAGTCTATAGTCTAGTCTATAGGCTAGTCTATAGTCTAGTCTATAGTCTAGTCTATAGTCTAGTCTATAGTCGAGTCTATAGTCTAGTCTATTAGTCTAGTCTATAGTCTATCTATAGTCTAGTCTATAGTCTAGTCTATAGGCTAAGTCTATAGTCCGAGTCTACAGTCTAGTCTAGTCTATAGTCTAGTCTATAGTCTAGTCTATAGTCCTAGTCTATAGTCTATAGTCTATCTATAGTCTAGTCTATAGTCCTAGTCTATAGTCTAGTCTATAGTCTAGTCTATAGTCTAGTCTATAGTCTAGTCTATAGTCTAGTCTATAGTCTAGTCTATAGTCTAGTCTATAGTCTAGTCTATAGTCTAGTCTATAGTCTAGTCTATAGTCTAGTCTATAGTCTAGTCTATAGTCTAGTCTATAGTCTAGTCTATAGTCTAGTCTATAGTCTAGTCTATAGTCTAGTCTATAGTCCTAGTCTATAGTCTAGTCATAGTCTAGTCTAGTCAGTCTATAGTCTATAGTCTAGTCTAATAGTTTTTTATATTTATAGTCTTATCTATAGTCTAATCAGTTGTCTAATATATTTATATAGCATTATCTATAGTCTAGTCTTTAGTCTAGTCTATAGTCTATAGTCCAGTCTAAAGCCTAGCCTTTTCTTGCCTTTGCGCCCACATTGTGTTTTTTGCATGGTTTTCCTTTAAAACACTTCAGTTTTGCATATAAATAAACAATTTTCAACATAATTTCTTAAAACTTTGTAATTCTATTTATAAATATTTAATATATATTTGTTTTGACCAATTTGGCTAAAAAACAAAAACACTTAACAGCTAGATTCATATACATAAATACGTACGTAGTAATAGTTAAACAATTTAGCATACATAATTTAAAAAAAAAAAAAAAATTGTGGCGCCCAAGTTTGTAGCAAAAACTAGAAGCGAAAAATAGCAAAATATATGAACAAAAAATTGTAACTGACCAAAGCCATAATTCTTAAAGAAAACTAAAAAAGAATTACACATAAGAAGAGCATGAGTACGAGGAGTCCATTTGATATAAACAATATAAATGTTTAAAAGTACTTTTTGTTCGACAAAAAAAAAAGCAACAAACTGGGAATACTAAATATAGACAGACGTGTGCAATATGTTGAGTGTTAAAAATACGAAAATAATTTATTCATTAGACCAACTTACTGCTGGTTGGTTTGGTTGGTTTTCTTGATTCGTAGAGTGGTTGTAAGAAGTTGTGTGTGAGTTGAATGAATTGGGCTCCCAACAAAAGTACAAAAAGAAAGAGTCTTGATAAAAAATTCTTACAAAATATTATGTACAATGTGGGGGACTTCTTTAATATTTTTTTTTTTTTGTTGATTTTCATTGAATATGAAAAATAAATTTGTAATATTCATTTTTAGCATTTTAAATTTATTAATATCTTTTCTTCACGATTTTCTTTTACACATTTTCCCTCATAAAGTCATACATCATTGTCACACACTTGCTGACAAAGCGTCAGAATTATTTTACCCAAAAAAAAAACAACAATTCATACTAGTTGTACTTTAAACTTGTGTTTATTAAACATTTTATTATGAGATTTTTTGTTAAAGGAAAATATTGCAGAAAACTTTAATTTTAGGGGATTTGTAAGGCCGAGGATTATTGTGTTGACTTTAGCCTATAGTCTAGTGCATATTCTAGTATATAGTATAGTCTATAATGTAGTCTAGAGCCTTACGTTTAGTCTAGTCTGCAGTCTATACTCCAGTCCAGTATATAGCAAAGTCTATAGTCTAGTCCATTGACTACACTATGGGCTAACCTATAGACTATGCCATAGGCTGGACAATATTCTAGACTAAAGACTAGACTATAGACTACACTATAGACTACACTATAGACTAGACTATAGACTAAACTATAGACTACACTATAGACTAGACTATTGACTAGACTATAGACTAAACTATAGACTAGACTATAGACTACACTATAGACTAGACTATAGACTACACTATAGACTAGACTATAGACTACACTATAGAATAAACTACAGACTAGACTATAGACTAGACTATAGACTAGACTATAGACTAGACTATAGACTAGACTATAGACTAGACTATAGCCTAAACTATAGACTAGACTATAGACTACACTATAGACTAGACTACAGACTAAAGTATAGACTAGACTATAGACTAGACTATAGACTACACTATAGACTAGACTACAGACTAAAGTATAGACTAGACTACAGACTAGACTAATAGACTAGACTATAGACTAGACTATAGACTAGACTATAGACTAGACTATAGACTAGACTATAGACTAGACTATAGACTAGACTATAGACTAGACTATAGACTAGACTAGACTATAGACTAGACTATAGACTAGACTATAGACTAGACTATAGACTAGACTATAGACTAGACTATAGACTAGACTATAGACTAGACTATAGACTAGACTATAGACTAGACTATAGACTAGACTATAGACTAGACTATAGACTAGACTATAGACTAGACTATAGACTAGACTAAAGACTAGACTATAGACTAGACTATAGACTAGACTATAGACTAGACTATAGACTAGACTAGACTATAGACTAGACTATAGACTAGACTATAGACTAGACTATAGACTAGACTATAGACTAGACTATAGACTAGACTATAGACTAGACTATAGACTAGACTATAGACTAGACTATAGACTAGACTATAGACTAGACTATAGACTAGACTATAGACTAGACTATAGACTAGACTATAGACTAGACTATAGACTAGACTATAGACTAGACTATAGACTAGACTATAGACTAGACTATAGACTAGACTATAGACTAGACTATAGACTAGACTATAGACTAGACTATAGACTAGACTATAGACTAGACTATAGACTAGACTATAGACTAGACTATAGACTAGACTATAGACTAGACTATAGACTAGACTATAGACTAGACTATAGACTAGACTATAGACTAGACTATAGACTAGACTATAGACTAGACTATAGACTAGACTATAGACTAGACTATAGACTAGACTATAGACTAGAATATAGACTAGACTATAGACTAGAATATAGACTAGACTATAGACTAGACTATAGACTAGACTATAGACTAGACTATAGACTAGACTATAGACTAGACTATAGACTAGACTATAGACTATATATAGACTAGACTATATATAGACTAGACTATAGACTAGACTATATAGACTAGACTATAGACTAGACTATATATAGACTAGACTATAGACTAGACTATAGACTAGACTATAGACTAGAATATAGACTAGACTATAGACTAAAATATAGACTAGACTATAGACTAGACTATAGACTAGACTATAGACTAGACTATAGACTAGACTATAGACTAGACTATAGACTAGACTATAGACTAGACTATAGACTAGACTATAGACTAGACTATAGACTAGACTATAGACTAGACTATAGACTAGACTATAGACTAGACTATAGACTAGACTATAGACTAGACTATAGACTAGACTATAGACTAGACTATAGACTAGACTATAGACTAGACTATAGACTAGACTATAGACTAGACTATAGACTAGACTATAGACTAGACTATAGACTAGACTATAGACTAGACTATAGACTAGACTATAGACTAGACTATAGACTAGACTATAGACTAGACTATAGACTAGACTATAGACTAGACTATAGACTAGACTATAGACTAGACTATAGACTAGACTATAGACTAGACTATAGGCTAGACTATAGACTAGACTATAGACTAGACTATAGACTAGACTATAGACTAGACTATAGACTAGACTATAGACTAGACTATAGACTAGACTATAGACTAGACTATAGACTAGACTATAGACTAGACTATAGACTAGACTATAGACTAGACTATAGACTAGACTATAGACTAGACTATAGACTAGACTATAGACTAGACTATAGACTAGACTATAGACTAGACTATAGACTAGACTATAGACTAGACTACAGACTAGACTATAGACTAGACTATAGACTAGACTATAGACTAGACTATAGACTAGACTATAGACTAGACTATAGACTAGACTATAGACTAGACTATAGACTAGACTATAGACTAGACTATAGACTAGACTATAGACTAGACTATAGACTAGACTATAGACTAGACTATAGACTAGACTATAGACTAGACTATAGACTAGACTATAGACTAGACTATAGACTAGACTATAGACTAGACTATAGACTAGACTATAGACTAGACTATAGACTAGACTATAGACTAGACTATAGACTAGACTATAGACTAGACTATAGACTAGACTATAGACTAGACTATAGACTAGACTATAGACTAGACTATAGACTAGACTATAGACTAGACTATAGACTAGACTATAGACTAGACTTTAGACTAGACTATAGACTAGACTATAGACTAGACTATAGACTAGACTATAGACTAGACTATAGACTAGACTATAGACTAGACTATAGACTAGACTATAGACTAGACTATAGACTAGACTATAGACTAGACTATAGACTAGACTATAGACTAGACTATAGACTAGAATATAGACTAGACTATAGACTAGAATATAGACTAGACTATAGACTAGACTATAGACTAGACTATAGACTAGACTATAGACTATATATAGACTAGACTATATATAGACTAGACTATAGACTAGACTATAGACTAGAATATAGACTAGACTATAGACTAGAATATAGACTAGACTATAGACTAGACTATAGACTAGACTATAGACTAGACTAGACTAGACTATAAACTAGACTGTAGACTAGACTATAGACTAGACTATAGACTAGACTATAGACTAGACTATAGACTAGACTATAGACAAAAGCAAATTTATTAGAATCTTTTCTAAATTTAAAATTTCAAGACAAGAAAGTAAATTAACAACTGCTGAGGCGAAAAAGTACTACTGGAGTTGGGAGTTGAAGTTTTATTATTTAGTTGCCACCTGTCAAAATATTTAAAATTTTGTTTATTTTTAATAAAAAATTTTCTCACACTTTATTAGTTCTTCTCCTAACTGTCAAACAGTGCAAAACTGTGAATAGCCTTAATGTATTTTCTTCTTTATGTTTATAAATTTTTCATTCATAATTATCAAGTTATTAACCTAAACATTTCATAAAAACGTGTTTTACATATTTAATGAATCCAAAACAATAAAAAAAATTACTACATTTTCGAGTATATTCACCAATCGTTCGTTGTTATTGGTTGGACTTGCGATACAAATGCGTATTAATGTCTCGCCACATTGCGTTTTAATACTTTATTGTGTTGTTTTAACTTTATTATGCCAAAAAACAAAAACAAAAGTAAATAATTGTTTAAACAATAACCCAACCAATCTATATACCCTTTTTAAGTTTTGGGGCCTTCTGTAAAGAGTTTATTCGTGTATGGCCTCATTTTCTTTTAAGTGATTGTAATT
This sequence comes from Lucilia sericata, assembly GCF_015586225.1. Taxonomy (NCBI): domain Eukaryota; kingdom Metazoa; phylum Arthropoda; class Insecta; order Diptera; family Calliphoridae; genus Lucilia; species Lucilia sericata. Next base: position 42,321 of record NW_023995086.1, on the reverse strand, counting down.
TGTAAATTACAAGGCGCGTAGATTGATGTCGATATTAAAATTTTATATTTATATTTGCTATAATTAGTAAGTAGAATTTTTAAAGGTTCAGGATTTTATTTTTATTAAATCCGCACACCTGTCAATAAACTAATCAATATATACTTAGTATATATAAACTGTAAAAATTTTTAAATTAACTATTTTGAATTTTAACTCATCACATCAAATTGCATCTAAATCCATTTTTAACTTGCACTTTCAAAATTATCTACTCATAAGTATTAGCCCATGGATTAGTCATTAGATTCGTCAATAAACAAGTGCATTTAGTCAATAGACTGGTCCATAGACTAGTCCGTTGTCTCTCTATGGACTAAATAATAGAATAGTCTATAAACTAGACTACTCTGTAGAATAGCCTAGTTTGTAGACTAGACCATATACTGGGCTGTATATTAGACCATGAATTAATCTTTCGACGTGACCATAGACTAGTGTAAAGACTAGACTATTCCATAGACTTTTCAGTAGACTAAGATAATAGTCTATTGAAAGGTCATATACTTTACGTGACCATAGATTAGTGAAAGGCTAGACTATTCCATAGATTAGACAATAGACTATTCTATGGACAAGTCTATATATTAGACATCAGAGAAGTGTATTATCTAGTCCATTGAAAAGTCCGTATACATATCCAAAGACTAATTCAAGGGGTAGTCTACAATTGTCTATAGACTAGACAGGAGACTAAAGAATATATATTGATCCAAAGGCAGTTTTATATATTCAGAAAAAATAACTTGAAAATTTAACACGGATCGTCTAATAAATTATACAATTTTGATGTAATCGGTCCGTTATCAAATCCTGTGATCGTGCAAACTCTCTTATATAGGGCTCTAGGCCTCATATGTTTAATAACAACTGCTTCCTCCTCACAATCAGCATCGTAGCATTGTATCGTTATATATCGCTATTACCTTTTCGATTTGCCAATTCTGAATTGGACTAATAATATCTTTACCTTTATTACTCTATTTAAAACTATATATGTTTATATATATTTTCCAACTTACCGGCCAAGGCCTTAAATTCCTCAAGATAATCCAAATTTTTGTGTAACGGCGCCACTTTGGTGCCGTGATTTTCACTTTTAAGAAAAATTTTGATAAATTTTCAAAACACACAGAATTAAGAAAAAGGGCACTATTTTTCACAATAAATTAAATTTTTTAAGATTAATTTTTTTTTTAATTGGAAAAGATTTAATAAATAAAAATCTTTTATATCAAAAGTATTTTATATTTATAATTAACGCAAACAAACATTTAGTAACACCAAACATTTAGGTTAAAAATTCAAAATTTTATAAAATGAAAATGCTCATAGAGTAAGTAGTTGTAGTTGTTTTGTTATAAAATTTAACGGCGATTTCAAATATTTTAAAAGGCAGCAGCTGCTTTTCAAAATAAAACGTTTACAAATATGTATTACAGGGGTGGAATTTCTAGTACAAACACTTTTTAAGTTAGAAAGGTAACAAAGCAGGGAAACAACGTAAATTTATATTTAAAACTTTTCTGGTTTTATTTTATTATTTTTTTTTAATTAATAATATTTTTGACATTTATATTTAATTGTATTAATATTTTTCCAAGCACCACACTTTCTTCAAACATCACACAAAATCCGTTAGTAAAAAACCCCGAAATTCGAAAAAAAACTACGAAAACAACGAACGCTTCACAAACCAAAAATTCATTAGATTTTTGTCACAGTGTGTATGTTTGCTATGAGAACAATATTAAAACTGTTTTTGTTTTAGTACTTTTTTCTGAGTGTTTCCCAAAACGAAAGAAAAAAAAAAAAAAAACACACACACACGAGAAAAAAAAATTAACAAACCGAAATTACAACAAATCAAACAAATAATGCCAACAACAATAAGACGAAAACAATAACGCCACCACCAACATTAGACGCATTGTAGGGGATAATTGTGGTACTAGCCACCACATCGGCAGCAAACATTCCCAAATAAAGCAAAAATATACTCTAATAAAAAGGGAAATATTCTCATGTAAATATTCCTTCATCTAGGATATTCTTGTTTGTATGAGTAAATAACACCATTTGATACCATTTTACATTAATAACTCTTGAGGGAGGTTTTTTGTTGAGAAGAGTTTGAGCTCAAAACAAATTTTTACATACTTACAGCGAAGAAACAACAATAACAGCCAACATGTAATACGAAAAATATTTTTGAGTATTTGAGTGTTTGAGTTGAACATTTACCAACTCTTCTTACATTTACACAAAAGGGGGAGTAGGCTGTAAAAGTTATTGTTTTTTTTTTTTCTTTCTTCTTTTTTTTTTGTTTTGTTCTTCTCCGTCATAATTGAGTTTTATTTTCTTCTGTTAGACTCTTCTTGGTATGGAATTTTAGGAATTCAAAGAATTTTTCGTTTAAAAGAGAGCGGGAATTTATGAATTGTATAGAAGGGGAGGGGCAGAAATAAATAAAAGAATTGGGAATTTAATAAACAGCTGATTTTTTAAATGTTACAAAAGAGAGTGGGAAAGAGAGAGTTACGAAGTTTGAGCTGTATTAGATGAAAGTTTAAAAATGCATGGGTTTGATGTGGAAATATTAAAGTTAGAGGAATATTTAAATTATTGTTAAAGGTTAAGCAAAATTTGTTATCAATAAATTTTGAAATATGTTAAAAATATTTTGGAATTAATTAATGTTTTTAACAGCTAACGGGAGTGTGTTAGAGGCAATGATACATGCGATAGAACTAGTTCATCTGAACTGAACTAGAACTGAACGAAAAGTGAAATAGAACTGAACTAAAAGTGAATTAGAACTAAACTAAAAGTGAACTAGAACTGAACTAGAACTAAACTAGAACTGAACTAGAACTGAACTAAAACTGAACTAAAACTGAACTAGAACTGAACTAGAACTGAACTAGAACTGAACTAGAACTGAAACTAGAACTGAACTAGAACTGAACTAGAACTGAACTAGAACTGAACTAAAACTGAACTAGAACTAAACTAGAACTGAACTAGAACTGAACTAGAACTGAACTAGAACTGAACTAGAACTGAACTAGAACTGAACTAGAACTGAACTAGAACTGAACTAGAACTGAACTAGAACTCAACTAGAACTCAACTAGAACTCAACTAGAACTCAACTAGAACTGAACTAGAACTGAACTAGAACTGAACTAGAACTGAACTAGAACTGAACTAGAACTGAACTAGAACTGAACTAGAACTGAACTAGAACTGAACTAGAACTGAACTAGAACTAGAACTGAACTAGAACTGAACTAGAACTGAACTAGAACTGAACTAGAACTGAACTAGAACTGAACTAGAACTGAACTAGAACTGAACTAGAACTGAACTAGAACTGAACTAGAACTGAACTAGAACTGAACTAGAACTGAACTAGAACTGAACTAGAACTGAACTAGAACTGAACTAGAACTGAACTAGAACTGAACTAGAACTGAACTAGAACTGAACTAGAACTGAACTAGAACTGAACTAGAACTGAACTAGAACTGAACTAGAACTGAACTAGAACTGAACTAGAACTGAACTAGAACTGAACTAGAACTGAACTAGAACTGAACTAGAACTGAACTAGAACTGAACTAGAACTGAACTAGAACTGAACTAGAACTGAACTAGAACTGAACTAGAACTGAACTAGAACTGAACTAGAACTGAACTAGAACTGAACTAGAACTGAACTAGAACTGAACTAGAACTGAACTAGAACTGAACTAGAACTGAACTAGAACTGAACTAGAACTGAACTAGAACTGAACTAGAACTGAACTAGAACTGAACTAGAACTGAACTAGAACTGAACTAGAACTGAACTAGAACTGAACTAGAACTGAACTAGAACTGAACTAGAACTGAACTAGAACTGAACTAGAACTGAACTAGAACTGAACTAGAACTGAACTAGAACTGAACTAGAACTGAACTAGAACTGAACTAAAACTGAACTAGAACTGAACTAGAACTGAACTAGAACTGAACTAGAACTGAACTAGAACTGAACTAGAACTGAACTAGAACTGAACTAGAACTGAACTAAAACTGAACTAAAACTGAACTAGAACTGAACTTAATTGGAATTGAACTAGATCTTATTAAGTCCATGAATTCGTAATGTTAGATCTGATTTTGCTAATTTTACTAGAGTTCATATAGTTTATAGACGTCATTTCTTTCTAAAAAGTCTCTCTTCAAATTTCAGATTACCACCCGAACATGTATTGAATGTAATCTGCCTGAGGCATCGGGACCCCGTACCCGACAAGCGGTTTCTTTCACTAGCAACTAGACTAGATTTGGTTCAGTTCTTTCCGAGTGTTAAATGATCTTGAAGGAAACTGTTTTCCCAATATTTAGATTACAAAATGATCATGTATTAAACACAATTTATTTGACATATCAGATCCAGATTATCTGAAAGGATTCTCGAAATACTTTTTTCACAGATTGAATCATATCTGATAAGTTGATAAAGTTTTTGATAATCTCTATATGTCTGATCAGATGTGTGGCCTCTGCTTGAGTATTTATCGTAACCGAGGAGATTTTAGCACCAGGGGCCAAGAAAATTTAATCATCTGTCTGGAATTTTAATATAAAAAATCAAAACTCCAGGAAATCTTTCATAGAATTCCCATTTCCAGACATTTTTCTATGTATTCACTTGCTTCAGAATAGTTTTCTGTGAGATTTGGGGATTCTGTTTCAATGAATACATTCCTTTATCTAAACCTAACCAGTTAACAATTTTATCTTTGTTGTATGTATTACAGCGTCAATTTTTATTGTAATTCAAGGTGGTGGTTTATGGTTAATAGTTTTGTTGTTTTTTTTTTGTGTCTTTTCCACACATTTCCTTTCACGTACAATATTTGCAGATGTTATTTTTATGAAATAACTGAAATTCTTTAGTTATTGTATTTCAACTTCTAATTAGAAATCTAATAGATTTCATCATCATTATCATTATAGAGAAGTTTCATTGTCAGTGTTAGACCGAAGTAAAAATATGATTACAAAGAGTAGAGGAGAAAAACTAAATGATCCTCCTCTTCTTTTACATGTATGTTCTTACATACATAGGAGTATTGAGAGTATTTATTAGATTCTTAATGGTTTATTGAGTACTTTTTTGTTGTTGTTTCTTTCTTTTACTTTGTTTCATTAATATTTATGCTAAAGGTAAAAATAACAAAAAGTTTATAGAATTTATGGCATTTTTTTTTTGTTGTTTCAAGGGAGTATTTATTCTATGTTTCTATGTGAGAGTATTTGTAAAGAGAATATATTCCAACAGTTTTGCAAGGAGTCAGAGGTCTTATTATATATATTTTTGGATCATTTGAAGTGCACAGGAGGAAGATCATTAGCCACTGAGGTGGTTCTAAGTAATGAGTAAAGTAAGTCACATGTCACTTTAGTGTGCCTAAGTAATCTAGAGAGTAAACAGTTTAAAACTTTTTCCCCTGTACTGTGTCTTAGTAAGATGTAATGGAAACCACCCGGGGTAATCCCTTACCTAGTCTATGGTATATTTATAATCAAAGCAAATTGAGATTGTAGAAAGATTCTATTGATCCTCAATCAAATCACTACATCGGGACTGTGTCTTAGTAAGATGTAATGGAAACCACCCGGGGTAATCCCTTACCTAGTCTATGGTCTATTTATAATCAAAGCAAATTGAGATTGTAGAAAGATTCTATTGATCCTCAATCAAATCACTACATCGGGACAGTCACCCAAAACTACCGGGTAATATTTCATTAGTTTATTTGTATAGGTCATTGTAGGTACACAAATAGTATGTCATACATTTTCTTATAGTAATTTTAAATTTGTAATACTGAATAGAAAAAAAGAAAGAAAAGGTACCAAACTGATTTATTAAAACAGCCCATTATATACTGTACTCGGTACTAAAAAAAAAACTACAATTCTTTTTATTTGTTTTTCTTGCACATAATTTAAAATTTGCAAAATGTGAAAGGCTGGCTGCTTGGCAGTCCGGGCGGCAAGAAGAAGAAAGAGTGAGAGAAAAATAAGAAAATGTGTAGTGTTTTCTTTTAAGTAAGAAGGGAAAAAGCAGGAAGGTTTGTCCAAAGGTTAATAAACTCTGTTAAGGAAAAGAATGGAATAGATTAAGAAGGCAGGCACATGTTGTTTGCATAGAAAAAAAAACTATTTCTTTGGAAGTGGATTTAAGGTTTACAGAATTATAAACAATTGATCATGTGTTAATGTTTTTGAGGACTTTTGATCATCTGTTTACATTCTCTTTGGGAGGAGATCAATTTCAAAGAAAGTATCAAAACAAATTTTATTACATAGTTAGTTAGTTTGTAAAGATGAGGTTTGTTAAATCAGTTCCGAAGAAAAAGTACATATAGGACATTATCGGATCTGTTGGGCTTTTCTGGTACTAGAACACTATCAATTAACATAACGATAAAATCATACAATACTTTAGAGATCAAAAAAATCTGAGTTTTCCTTTCAGTTGTCATAAAAATCCAATTCCAACACATTATGTTTTAGCAAACGAAAGAAGTTCAAGTTCAAAACTTTTAGTTAAACTCTGATTGTTCAGATAGTCGCTGTAGTGGTAGTCAGATGTGCGACATCGGCCTGAGTACTTACATTATATATAGCACCTAGTAACAAGGGTATAATACAGTTTATTTTTGATCATAGGACAAGTCCATAGGACTCCTATATAAAAGTTTATCTTGTATTGTATTTGTCCTTAGCATAGAATATTTTCCAATTGACTGGAAGCACTTACCTAAAAAGAGACAAAAAAAAAATTATAAAAAATATTAGACAAGAATTAGATTTTTAATTTTTTTTTACATAATATCAAGTTTAAGTCAAGGAAATTGTAAATGTTTGATATATAGATCTCATTAGTATACCAACTGCATTACTTAGGGGTAGTTTAGTGATGCAAGACTTATAAATAAGTAAGTTAACAACCCTTAAACATAGTTACTTAAATCATATGCAAAAGAAATAGGTAAAAACTTAGACTAGGGCTTTTCTACGCTCGAAAATAGTACAAAGACCCTATATACATGGAATTCTACGTAACAACTAACAGAATCCTATGAGGCGATCGAAAATTTCCTAAACAACTAACTAAACTATATTTAAATCAATTAAACGTCAAAATTATTTAAAATTTTTAATCTTTAACAAAAGGACTTTATACTTTCTATTGTTAACTACACACTTTTACCTGACACTATTTTATATAAACAAAATATTTATTTTATGCATAAAGTTCCAGAAATTGAAAAAAAATAATAATTGAATAAAATTAAAATGTCTTTGATGTTTTTTCGAATAACATTTACTTTAGCCCACACCACAAAAAAAAACCTTAGATACTGACAAGCCTTTTTAACACAATAACATTTGCAACAACAAAGAAACCGAAAAATATCACTGAAACCCTTTGGCCAGATACATGAACAAGACAAAAACGCCGAATTTGAATTATAAAACAAAAGCAGGTGGCAGCGACGAATGTGGAATGTACTACAGCAAGAGAAATATTAGGGGACAATTTAAAGAATGAAATAGTATAGAAAGTTTTAAGGATCAAGAATTGAACTAGAACTGAACTATAACTGAACTATAACCGAACTAGAACTGAACGAGAACTGAACTAGAACTGAACTAGAACTGAACTAGAACTGAACTAGAACTGAACTAGAACTGAACTAGAACTGAACTAGAACTGAACTAGAACTGAACTGAAAACTAGAACTGAACTAGAACTGAACTAGAACTGAACTAGAACTGAACTAGAACTGAACTAGAACTGAACTAGAACTGAACGAACTGAAACTAGAACTACTAGAACTGAACTATAGAACTGAAACTAGAAACTGAACTAGAACTGAACTAGAACTGAACTAGAACTAGAACTGAACTAGAACTGAACTAAAACTGAACTAAAAATGAACTAGAACTGAACTAGAACTGACTAGAACTGAACTAGAACTGAACTAGAACTGAACTAGAACTCTGAACTAGAACTGAACTAAACTGAACTAGAACTGAACTAGAACTAACTGAAAAACTGAACTGAACTAGAACTGAACTAGAACTGAACTAGAACTGAACTAGAACTGAACTAGAACTGAAACTAGAACTGAACTAGAACTGAACTAGAATGAACTAGAACTGAACTAGAAACTGAACTAGAACTAGAACTGAACTAGAAACTAGACTGAACTAGAACTGAACTAGAACTGAACTAGAACTGAACTAGAACTGAAAGAACTGAACTAGAACAGAACTAGAACTGAACTAGAACTGAACTAGAACTGAACTAGAACTGAACTGGAACTGAACTAGAACTGAACTAGAACGAACTAGAACTGAACTAGAACTGAACTAGAACTGAACTAGAACTGAACTAGAACTGAACTAGAACTGAACTAGAACTGAACTAGAACTGAACTAGAACTGAACTAGAACTGAACTAAACTGAACTAGAACTGAACTAGAAACTGAACTAGAACTGAACTAGAACTGAACTAGAACTGAACTAGAACTGAACTAGAACTGAACTAGAACTGAACTAGAACTAGGGTTCTATAAATCGACTTTCGAATAATCGAACAATCGACTTTCTGTCGGAAAAAGTCGAAAACTCGAATTCGACTATTTTGTTCCAAAAAATTCGATAACTCGACTATCGTCCAAGAAAAAAGTCGAAAAGTTAACTTTGTAAATAAAAGTCGAAAAAAGTCGAAAAGTCGTAAAATGTCGAAAATAGTCAAAGTCAGAAAAAGTCTAGAAGTCGGAAAAAAGTCAAAAAGTCGAAAAGAGTCGAAGATAGTCGGAAAAAGTTGAAAACTCGAATATAGTAGAAACAAGTCAAAAATAGTCGAAAATTTGAAAAAAGTCGAAAAAAAGGCAAAAACTCTAAAATAGTCGAAAAATCTAAAAGTCGACTTTTAATTTAATGAAAAAATGTCGAAAAATCGACTTTTCATAAAATGCAAAAAAGTCAAAAAATCGAAAAGTCGACTTTTAGCTAAATGCAAAAAGTCGACTTTTCGTTTAAAATATAGAACCCTAACTAGATCTGAACTAGAACTAGTAATTAAATGTTACAAGCCATTTGACAATTGTATCGTACACATCGTTAGAAGTCAGAAAAAGTCGAGAAGTCGGAAAAAAGTCAAAAAGTCGAAAAAAGTCGAAGATAGTCGGAAAAAGTTGAAAACTCGAATATAGTAGAAACAAGTCAAAAATAGTCGAAAATTTGAAAAAAAAATCGAAAAAAAGACAAAAACTCTAAAATAGTCGAAAAATCTAAAAGTCGACTTTTAATTAAATGAAAAAATATCGAAAAATCGACTTTTCATAAAATGCAAAAAGTCCAAAAATCCAAAAGTCGACTTTAAGCTAAATGCAAAAAGTCGACTTTTCGTTTCAACTATAGAACCCTAACTAGATCTGAACTAGAACTAGTAATTAAATGTTACAAGCCATTTGACAATTGTATCGTACACATCGTTAGAAGTCAGAAAAAGTCGAGAAGTCGGAAAAAAGTCAAAAAGTCGAAAAAAGTCGAAGATAGTCGGAAAAAGTTGAAAACTCGAATATAGTAGAAACAAGTCAAAAATAGTCGAAAATTTGAAAAAAAAGTCGAAAAAAAGACAAAAACTCTAAAATAGTCGAAAAATCTAAAAGTCGACTTTTAATTAAATGAAAAAATATCGAAAAATCGACTTTTCATAAAATGCAAAAAGTCCAAAAATCCAAAAGTCGACTTTTAGCTAAATGCAAAAAGTCGACTTTTCGTTTCAACTATAGAACCCTAACTAGATAAGAACTAGAACTAGTAATTAAATATTACAATCAATTTGACAATTATATCGTACACATGGTTACAACCCATTTGACAATTGTATCGTACACCCTACACTCCTTTATTGCTACAGGCTACATTACGAAAGGTAAACTAAAGTAGTATTTTAAAAATTTGTCTATTTTTAAAATATTTGCATTTACAATAAACATTCCAACAACATTCCTAGACAACTCATGCCCTAACAAAAGCTAACCAAAAAAGGCCACCTTTTAATTCCAACAATACTTTTCAGCCAACCAAAAAACGGGCTAAAGGGTAAAAGTGAAATAAAAATATTAGATAGACTAAATTAATAAACATTAACGAAAAAAAAAACAACACTCGCTCACACAATATTCATAATTTGCTTAATTGAAAGTTCACCCTTGAGGAATTTTAGGAATTTATTAGAAAATTATACTGAACAAAAATAAAAATCGACCCAAACTAACTAGACATTCAATGTTCGAAAAGGTAATGGAAATGCGTTGAAATCTATTTATTGTAAATGTTCAAAATTGACTGAATTCTAAATGTAATGTAAAAAGGAATTTTTTGTAAATATTTCTTTCATTTATTTTTGGTGGCAGTAATAAAAATATAATAAACCACCCCTTGGTTCAGAGGATTTGTGAGTGGTGAATGAACTGCTAGCATTTGCTTGACTGCTGCTGCCTGTTACTTATAATGATGTTGTTTGATGAATGAAGCCAAATGCATGAGCACGCTTTTTGTATAAATATTTTTTTTTAACAGTCTGAGCTGCAGCCAGCTATTATTCATCATCATCTAGTTTGAGAAAACAAAATAAATGTGTATTGTTATTGAGTGGCTGATGAACAAAAGCGACATTTCATATATAAATGGTGGTACAGGTATCCATCCTTGAACTATCTAAACACTATTTTCTGTTGAATAGCAAGCAGCAGCTACAAAACTGTTTTAAAATCTTGCTGAAAATTTGTAAGAATTTTGATGGCAAAAGGGGTGGTGGCAAATTTACGCACTTTAATGATATTCTAAAAACTGAGTGTTTGAAATTCGGGTGTTATTTATGAGTTTTGAAGAGGACAGTTTTCAAAAAGTTTGATACTAAAAATTATATTTAGCCCCAGAAAAGATCTTTTAATTAAGTAAAATGATTAAGACTTTAAAGGAAAATGTAACTGGTTATACCCTCTCTGTTCAATATCCTTTCCATTCTCTTCTCTGTAAATTTCAAGTTATTTATAAATTCATTCCAATAGTTCCATATATTTGGTAGGTCTCTAGATGTTCCTAATTAGTTGATCATTACTTATTGGCTCCTACGAATGCAGTAAAGAAATCGATCTTATGACAACTGATAAAGTCATGTTAGGGTGTCTGACCCTTCAGTGTTAAGAAATCACAGACCAAACATTGTTATTCTTGGGACCTGTTAGAATCCGATTAGAAAAGGAGTTGGTGATCGGTTTAATACACATTTGCGTGGACAACTTAAAGCCTTTGAATCGGCTCAATGATCTTTGTTACTCTTTGGACTTGATAAAACCTTATTAGAAAACCATTTTGAATGTAAAGATCGAGTTAATGATTCATTAGTTGAAGAAATCGCTAAACGTTCATTCTGAACCGATAACATTATAAACCAGCTTAAAAGATCAGTTGGGATCAATCCAATATACGATTTTGATGATATTCGATAACTTTTACTGATGCTATTCTTTAAAGAGAAGGGGGTGATGGTGATCGGTCCAATACATTCTTTTGAAACATGCTTGACCATGTTCAATCGTTGCATTGATATCGATAAGGTTTGATTAGATAAGAATATGGTGATAGTGCACGTTATTAATTTTTATTGGCATATTGATTATCACTCCTTGGCGCACTGATTATTCTGAACTGATGATAACCTTTACAAACTCCATCTTATAAACCAGATCAAAAGATCAGTTGTTGAGCGGGATTAATCCAATATACGAATTTGGTTTTCTTTGGTAACTTTCCCTGATGCTATTCTTTGCATTGAAAGTGGTGATCAGTCATTGGACTGGATGTCTAAATCGGCTTCTCTGATCTATTTAACATCTTGACAATATTAATCATTGATCTTTTTCTTAACGTTTTGGGGAATTGATCATTCGTATTATTTGCAATTGATTAAGCCGTGACCGATCGAGATCAGTAAAGGCTTAAACTAGCAGTTACTGATCTCGATCGTTCCATAACGTGAGTTAAGCCTTATTAATATTTCTGTTGTGGTCTTGATTTCTCTTTGTCTAACATACCTTACGCTGCTTTGGATCTTATGATTCTGATCTTCTACGATATAAAATTTGCATTCTCTTAGCGTATTGATCTTCACTCTAATTCGACTTGATGGAACCACTTTTAAAAGGGATTGGAGATCGCGATCTGCAATCATACATATTTGGCCATGTTCACATCGTTGCACTGGTAACGATGAGGATATTTTCGATGAGAATATGGTGATCGTGCAGGTTATTATTTTTTATTGGCATATTGATCATCACTCTTCTTTAAACTTCTGCTGGGAAGGAGAGTAAGTAAACGCGATCGGTAAGACCTGATTAGATGAGAATATGATGATCCCTAACGATCATTTACTCATATCTACTCAGTTTGCGTTTCTGATTACTGATCTTTACCATCATAGATTTAGCTCTACGGAATCAGAGAGCATTGGAATTCTCTATGAAAGGATCCTTTTCTCCAGGCGGTCTCTTAAATGTTAAATCATTTCTTTTCTATGAAATCTGAATGGTAAATATCTTCCTTAATCAAAAATTGGTGCGATTTTCAAACCCGATGTTTAGAAGAGATTAAGGAAGATTTGAGGGATCTCAGACCTTTGGCACATTGATCATCACTCCTCATTGTACTCCTGCTAGGAAGGAGAATTAGAGTAATCGCGATCGGTTCAATACATGTTAGTTAGGTCATGTTGGATTTTTGCTCTTATTTTGATGATCCTTAAAAATCATTTGATCATTTACTCATCTCTACTCTGTTTGTGTTTCTGATTAGAAATTAGAGTGATTCTCAGCCAAACCTGATCTTTAGTGAAGATCAAGGAAGATTTGGTGAATCTCAGACCTTTGGCCGGAGGACGTGCAATATGACAAACAAAGAAAGTGTCAGAAATGACACAATAGCTCTGCTCATAAAGAATGTGACCACCATTCGTAGGGGATTTTTGCAGTTTAACTTTTAAAGTCTCTAAAAGCTATTTTGGAGTTATATACGACTTTAATATTGCTAATGAGTCTAGGATCCAACAAGTCTTATTCATTTCGAGCAGGATCCAAACAAAAATGTTTAATTTATCATAAAATTCCTACTAAATACCACATTTTTGCAAAAACCCTTTATAAAACACATGATTTTTATCACATAATATTTGTCTTTTTCAAAATAATACAAAAGGAATTCATACATGAAATGAAACCTTTTCATCTTTCATTTACCATTCCACCTTTTAATATCGAGATTCTGTATATTTTGTTCATTTGAAAAAACAACAAAAATTTTCGATTTCATCACAGTTTATTAGAAACATCAACAAACTAAATAACTGAGTGTCTAACCATACGTCCTTCTGTCTAACCGTTCTTCCGTACATATTCCTACGCCTGCCGTTCGTTATAACATTCATGTTACAGCTGGTTTTATGCCTCTTTTTTTTTTTTTGTTGAAATGCAAGACCATAGAAATTATTATTTGAGAAAAAGGGAGGAAATATTTTTCTTTTATAAACACTACAATAACAACTAACAGCAGCGGCACGAACTATATAGGAATATAAAGGACAAAAATGAATAAATATTTTTATAAAAATTCCTGCCTGAAAGTAGACAAAATATTTTGCTTCTATGCTGCTATCGCCTGTTTCTACTACTCATAAATTCCAATTGCCTCAAATGCGTATTTCCTTCTATTTATTAATAATATTTTTGTAAAAATTTCTTCTAGAGCGTTTATTGTTTAGAAAAATATTTATTCTAGAGAGATGGGAGAATGGGAAAGGAAAAGGTAAAGAGTTGTTGGGAGGAAAATTAAAGGAATTGATAAAACTTTAATCCTTAAATTTAATTAAAATTTAAACTTTTTTTTTATCAAAATTGTCACTTTTTAATTGAAATTTACCCTTTTAATACTCTTTTTATCAACCATGTGTTTACTTAATCCTTTAATTACTCTCCCCGTTTAAAGATAAACAAAAGCAAATATACAATTTCGGAGTTGTATAGAGTTGTTATGATATTATAATATAGTTGTTGTTTCTGCTCATATGCAATATTATCATTGTTGTTGTTTTTTTATATTTGTTTGCTTTTTCATTGAGAAAGATGCTAAACCACTTGGCCATATTGAAAACAACTACAACTAAAACAGCATCACCTTTCAAAGGATGAGTCATGTAGTTGAGGTGAATATACATAAAACACAAAAACACGTTTTTGTTGGTTTTTGCATGAGAGGGAGAGGGTAGAAGGGAAAAGAACGCTGAACAAAAGGTGAAAGTTGATTTTTGTTAAAGAAAATTTTTAATTAAAAATACAGCTATAGTTATAAAAAGGATTTAATTAAAATTTCGAAAATAAGTGTTATACACAATTGTATCTATAAAAAAAAACTGTTATACACATTTTTTCCGTTAGCAATTATATACAACTTTTTCTATAAAAACAAGTCTAATACAGAATTGTGTATAATACAAAAGTGTTATACACAATTTTTTGTATAGAAAAAAAACTGTTATACCCTACAAAAATAACTCTTTTTCTATAGAAAAATGTGTTGCTGAAATTTTTCTATGGAAAAAACTTTTTTATACACAATTTTTCTTTTAGTTACACATACTTTTTTTTATAGAAAACTGTTATACAAAATTTTTTCTATAGAAGAAAACTGTTATACACAACTTTTCTATACAAATGACTGTTATACCTACATTTTCCTATACAAAAAACTGTTATTCACAATTTTTTATAGAAGATGTTTTTTACATAATTTTTTTTATAGAACAACAAATGTTATATACAACCTTTTCTACAGAAAAAAATGTTATACCTACTTTTTCCTATAGAAAAAACTGTTATACACAATTATTTTAATAGAAAAATATTTTTATTTATTTTTTATAGAATAAAATGTTATATAAAACCTTTTCTATAGAAAAAAGTGTAAGTATACATAAATTTTTCTACAGAAAAAAAAAACTGTTATTCTCATATATTTTCCTATAGAAAAACAGTTGTAGACAATATTGTTTCTATAGAAAAAAACTGAAAAAAACTGTTATACAACTTTTAATAGGAAAAGTTTTTTTTAAAGTGTTATACATAACTGTTCTACAACTGTTAAAACATGTTGCTATATAAAGAACTGTTATACACAATTATTTTAATATCAAAAGTTTTTTAATATTTTTTTTATAGAATATACAATCTCTAATGAAAAAGTGTTATATATAGTTTTTCTACAGAAACAAACTGTTAGTTATACTTTTGTTTCTAGAGAAAAAACTGTTATACAACTTTTAATAGAAAAAGTTTTTTTTACATTATATTTTTTTAGACAACAAAGTGTTATATACAACATTTTCTATTGAAAAAAGTGTTATACATATTTTTTTTCTACAGAAAAAACAGTTATAAACAACTTTTTTCTATATAAAAAGTGTTATACTTAATTTTTTCTAAAAAACTGTTATACATAGCTTTTCAATTGAAAAATCTGTTATACATAATAGTGTATAACAGTATTTCTATATATATAAAAATAGTGTTATATATATTTTTCCATTTAAAAGATTGTTATCCACAAGATTTTACCCAATTTTTTATAAAAAAAACTGTTATACACAGCTTTTTCTATAGAAAAAACTGTTACATAAAATTTTTTCACGGAAAAAACTATTAGCTTTTCTATTGAAAAATCTGTTATACCTAATAGTGTATAACAGTTTTCTATGTATAAAAAGAGTGTTATACACATTTTTCATTTAAAAGAATGAAACTGATATATCTAATTTTCTATAGAAAAAACTATAGATCTATAGTTATATATACTTTATAGATAGAAAAATGTGCTATACGCTACTTTTTTTCTTTACAAAAAAAGCCGTTATACAAAAAATGTTCTATTGAGAGTGGATCTCACAGCCGAGCGGCTCTTATATTTAGATGAATAGACTAAAGCCGTTGATAGGACACGTCATCATTCTATACTGTACATACAGACGTGTCCAATGAACAGAAACAGAAGTTGTCAGGAACAGATAAGTTAACGTGGGATCCTTAAAGCAAATAGATGTATGACGGCCGGGATACCGCAATAGACGAAAGTCCGTGCTATAAAGGTGTGTGTAAAATTGATTGGATTGTCACAGAAGGCAATTAAGGGGATATCCAGTGATAAGGTTAAATGTAAGACTGTATTGGTCTGTAAGACAGCCTTAACTGAATACACTTTCAGTGGTTATATCCGATTTGTGTGGCACCCATATGATGCAGATATAAGGGTACCAGGTTACTCGGTTATAATCGACAATAAAAGAGCGAATAAATTTGGTATAAATGGAAGTAAGATTGAGAAATTGAATTTGACGAATGCAAAATCATTAGACGCAACGAAGTCTGAATTAAAAACATGGGCTAGGGAATACCATTCAGCCACTTTGGTAGGACCACTAAAATTCTATAGGTATCACAACGTGAATAGGGTGAGAAGCCTATTTAGAATGATTATTTCCGAGTTACGTATGACAATATGTATATGGGAAATTTCATGTCAAGTGACACAACTCAAAAAATCAATTTTGATGAAATTTGCAAAAGTGATGAAATTTGTAAAAGTAGGTCAGACACAAATTATTAGCTCTATCTTTCAAGAGGGGGTCAAAGTTGGACATTTTGGTCATACAGAGTTTTATAACAAAGAGTGTAACTTTTCACCTATTGGTCCTAGCAAAAATTGTCCAAAGGAGTTCAGATAGCTATTTTTCCATTCTTTCTTTCCATTCTTTTAACCATAAAGCTCTTTAAGGAAATGGTCTAAGCTTTCTTTTGAGTAAAAAAATACAACAAAAACGTCCATTTTGAAAAAGTAGGGGAAAATTAAGTGCAAAATATTGAAAATATTCTTGAGTGAAAAAATAATTTTTTTGATAGATATCCCACTATAAAGCCCTTCAAGGAAATTGTATAAGCTTTCTTATAAGCAAAGAAAAAAGGGCCCATTAAAAAAAAATAATAATTTTTTTTTAAAAAAAACATTTTTAAAAAATTTAAAAAAAAAATGGAAAGAATGAACTGAACTCCTTTGGACAATCAATTTTTGCTAGGACCATTAGGTGAAAAGTTGAACTCATTTGAATAAAACCCTATATGACCAAAATGTCCAACTTTGACACCCTGACTCTGACAGTTCTTGACTGATAGAGCTGTGTCTGGCCTACTATCCCATAGTGCACATTTCATCCAAATCGGAAGACATCGATTTTTAAAGTTGGGTCACTTGACACGAAATTTCCCATATGTGTTCCATTCAAAATTGGATGAACAATTTCAGACGAACGAAGAGCATGTAGATAGAACAGTTTAAATTCTTTCTCTGTCATTAGCATTCTTTCATCAAAGTTAGATCCAAACGTCTTGGAAGCAATTTTACATCCGAAGGAATATAATACCTTAATAACACGACTGTAAAATTATAAGGAACTACATCAATTCCTTTTATAGATCGCTGTATAAGATGTTTCCACCAAGAGCTTCCTTGAAATGGAGCGAAAAACAAGCCTAATATCGGCGCAGATCAGATTTCAGATCTGTTGTAATATAAATTCTCCTTTCCACATTTATTATTGGCCTAACCTATTTTAATAAAATGAATTTAAAAATTTTTTTTAGATCTTATAAATTTTATTCACTTGCCCTTGAGTTATTCAAGAAAATTTTGAATAATTTTGAAATAAAATATAAAATATAAAATATATATAAAGTAAAAGGGTGTAGTAGTTTTATTAAAATTTTAAGCTCAAAGTTAAAACAACCCCTTTGAACTTTTTTTTTTTTTTTTTGTTTCTGTTTTAGAAAATGCACTTTGTGGCAAAAAAACACACACACACAAGCGAAAAACTTCCCTTTTTCTATTGTTTTGAGTTCTTTTTTTGTTTTGTTTAATACTTCTGTCACAAATTTTTCAAATTCCATTCAACGTTATTCCACAAAACTTTGGCAAAACAAAAGGAAAATGTCAACAGAAAAATTACCACGCACGTTGTTTTTTGTCCTTTTTAAAGGACCCAAGAGTTTACGTAGTGAGACTTCAGTCTTAATGCGAGTAGTTAGCAAGGGTAGCCATCTAGCTAGCCTTGTTGCTGTGTGATCTGCGAACTGCATGGTTTTAGGTTTGTTTGAGTATGTTACTGTTAAAATACACATGTGTGTTGTATTTTTTTAACATTTTTATTTGATAAATTCTAACATTTCATGTCAATAGTACGTAACATTAACTATAATCAACAACAGCAACAATATTAAAATTTTTACACCAATACATGGTCTCATATTTTAATATTGAGGTAGGTTGCTATACCTGTACTTGGTTCTCACAATTCTGGGTATAGGGTGAGTTTCTCGTTACAATAAGAATTTGGAATAAAACTAGAAAAATTTAAATTTTCTTATAAGAAACCAAACTTATCGAAAATGCTTAAAAAACAGTCCAACTGGATTAACATAAAGCCACCACTGACGGCCTTATATTAAAAAACTGATTTAATGCTTTAAAAACCCATAAATTTTAAATTTTATGTAAAAAATGTCCCAGTATTTTCTTGTAGAACCCGCGTATTACACATTTCTTATAATTTGTCTCTAAATTATTTACAAAACATGTCTAAAAATATGCCATTAGCTCATGAATGAACAGAATTTCTTATTAAAACGATATATGCCAAAAATTCTCGTCATATATAAAAATAACTTGGCGCTTAAAAACAGGTGCATCTAATAAAATTTTCTTTTTTCCCCCATAATTTACTATAATTACCACCCAAAAAAAAAAAAAAAAAAAAATTTAAACATTTTTATTTAAAATAATACCCCTCATTTTTAAACTGGAATAAAGCAAAGAAAATTACAAGAAATATTAAATAAATAGACTCATTACGTAACCAAAACAAAAAAAAAAAAAAATTACCAACGTCAACAAAATTGTTTTTAAGGTTGTTGCAGAGTGCACGTTTAAATTATGCAATACATATAGTAAATATAACCACATAACCACCAGGTTAGACCAGGGCAGCAAATAGAAAACAACCACTTTAGCATTTAAAGTACAAAACTTGAACTAATTTTCCGTTAACAATAACGACAAGTGGCAAGTTCTATTAAGTATTTTCCTTGTTCAACCCCTTTTGGGGTACACTTGGTAGTAAATTTGCACGTTGTGGTTTTATTACTTTAAGCATGTATGTATGGTCATTAATATTTAATAGTTTATTGTTAATATTTTTTTTTTAATTTTTAGCATTTCAGTATTTGTAAAAAATTCTTTAAAGCAGAGAAAATGTGGTTGCCATTTAAGGCGAAAATATTACAATTGTACAGCTATATAATCTTGGCAAATGAAAATTTTATAAAGTAATTTGCAGACTATACTCCAGACTCTCGATTATTCTATATCCTGTACAATATAGACTACAGTACAGGATATAGAATATATTATTATCAATAATCCAGGCTGTAATCTAGCCTATAGTCTCGTCGATAGTGTAGTCTATAGTCTACTCTATAGCCTATAGTCTAGCCTATAATCTACTCTATAGTCTAGTCTAGTCTATAGTCTAGTCCATAGTCTAATCTATAGTTTATGCTACAGTGTATTCTATTGTCTACTCTATTGTCCAGTTTATAGCCTAGTCTACAGTGTAGTTTATAGTCTAGTCTATTCTATAGTCTAGTTTATAGTCTAGTCTATAGTCTATTCTATAGTCTAGTCTATAGTCTAGTCTATAGTCTAGTCTATAGTCTAGTCTATAGTCTAGTCTATAGTCTACAGTCTACAGTCTAGTCTAGTCTATAGTCTACAGTCTAGTCTATAGTCTAGTTTATAGTCTAGTCTATAGTCTAGTCTATAGTCTAGTCTATAGTCTAGTCAATAGTCTAGTCTATAGTCTAATCTATAGTCTAGTCTATAGTCTAGTCTATAGTCTAGTCTATAGTCTAGTCTATAGTCTAGTCAATAGTCTAGTCTATAGTCTAGTCTATAGTCTAGTCTATAGTCTAATCTATAGTCTAGTCTATAGTCTAGTCTATAGTCTAGTCTATAGTCTAGTCTATAGTCTAGTCTATAGTCTAGTCTATAGTCTAGTCTATAGTCTAGTCTATAGTCTAGTCTATAGTCTAGTCTATAGTCTAGTCTAGTCTAGTCTATAGTCTAGTCTATAGTCTAGTCTATAGTCTAGTCTATAGTCTAGTCTATAGTCTAGTCTATAGTCTAGTCTATAGTCTAGTCTATAGTCTAGTCTATAGTCTAGTCTATAGTCTAGTCTATAGTCTAGTCTATAGTCTAGTCTATAGTCTAGTCTATAGTCTAGTCTATAGTCTAGTCTATAGTCTAGTCTATAGTCTAGTCTATAGTCTAGTCTATAGTCTAGTCTATAGTCTAGTCTATAGTCTAGTCTATAGTCTAGTCTATAGTCTAGTCTATAGTCTAGTCTATAGTCTAGTCTATAGTCTAGTCTATAGTCTAGTCTATAGTCTAGTCTATAGTCTAGTCTATAGTCTAGTCTATAGTCTAGTCTATAGTCTAGTCTATAGTCTAGTCTATAGTCTAGTCTATAGTCTAGTCTATAGTCTAGTCTATAGTCTAGTCTATAGTCTAGTCTATAGTCTAGTCTATAGTCTAGTCTATAGTCTAGTCTATAGTCTAGTCTATAGTCTAGTCTATAGTCTAGTCTATAGTCTAGTCTATAGTTTAGTCTATAGTTTAGTCTATAGTCTAGTCTATAGTCTAGTCTATAGTCTAGTCTATAGTCTAGTCTATAGTCTAGTCTATAGTCTAGTCTATAGTCTAGTTTATAGTCTAGTCTATAGTCTAGTCTATAGTCTAGTCTATAGTCTAGTCTATAGTCCAGTCTATAGTCTAGTCTATAGTCCAGTCTATAGTCTAGTCTATAGTCTAGTCTATAGTCTAGTCTATAGTCTAGTCTATAGTCTAGTCTATAGTCTAGTCTATAGTCTAGTCTATAGTCTAGTCTAGTCTATAGTCTAGTCTATAGTCTAGTCTATAGTCTAGTCTATAGTCTAGTCAATAGTTTAGTCTATAGTCTAGTCTATAGTCTAGTCTATAGTCTAGTCTATAGTCTAGTCTATAGTCTAGTCTATAGTCTAGTCTATAGTCTAGTCTATAGTCTAGTCTATAGTCTAGTCTATAGTCTATAGTGTAGTCTATAGTGTAGTCTATAGTCTAGTCTATAGTCTAGTCTATAGTCTAGTCTATAGTCTAGTCTATAGTCTAGCCTATAGTCTAGTCTATAGTCTAGCCTATAGTCTAGTCTATAGTTTAGTCTAGTCGATAGTCTAGTCCATAGTCTAGTCTATAGTCTAGTCCATAGTCTAGTCTATAGTCTAGTCTATAGTCTAGACCATAGTCTAGTTTGTCTATAATCTAGTTTATAGTCTAGTCGGGACTAGAAATTTAATATTTCATATTTGAACTAATTTAGCCAAACGTTTATTAATTCATCCCATTAGAAGCAGTCATATATTAATTCGTTGCACATTTGGTAAAAATATGTTGCAACAATGCAAACAATCTTTATTTCCCTATAACATCACTAAAACAAAAATTATGACACAATTTTTGATTGCAACTCAAAATTATTGTTTGTAACGAAATCGAAAATGAAACAACCAAAACAGATTTATTTGTGCAAACAAATTATACTTAAATAATGTAAGTAATTCATTTTTAAATAAAAAAAAAAAAAAACTAAAAAAACAACAACAACATATTAATGGCATAATTTTTATTGTTAAATAAATTTAACGCAGCTCAAATACTGTCTATTAAACTGTAAAATAAACCCTCTTTAGCGAAAAAAGAAAAAAACGTTTTTAAGCGGTATATTATTTTAAATTGTACATAAATAAATGAAGTTTTATAAAAACACACATTAAAACAACTCAATTTTATATAAAGACCCACAAACTAACAAAAACAACAAAAATAATGATGTATGAGTATTATAAACTTGCAACAAAACGTACAGAAAAAAAAGACTTAAATAAAATTGTACAAATTTTGATTGCATCAAAAATTGCAGCAACAACAATAATAATTGTTCATATATGTTAAAATAAAATTAAACAGCTACAAAAACAACAACAATAAACACATATGCTCTTTACTCGTGTGCTTTGCAATAAACATTCATGCAACTTATGTTGTTTTTGTTGTTGTTGGTTTTGATGTGCATTAAATGTTTCAACTTTTATGTTGGCGTAACTTATTATATTGCTGTTGTGTGTTGCTAATGTTGTTGTTATTGTACAATATAAACAATATTTTTGTGTTGCATACAACATTTACTTTATTTTGTTGTTTTTGTTATTATTGCTGGCAACGTTTTTTTTGTTTTTCTTTTATATTTATTATGAAAATAAAACACACTATGAACATCATTTTCGTTTTGGTTAAGTTGCAACTTAAAAGCAGAGACAGACAGAGGGACACACAATGTATAGGGTTCATATAATCATTCAGTATTTTTAATGTCGAAAGAACACTTAAAGAAAAATATGGGAGATTTGCAATTAAACCGATTCTTAACTAGACTAGAGACTCGTCCAAACCACAGACTATATTATACTATCTACTAAAAACTATACTATATATAGTTCCGACTATGGTTTAGAATTTAGTCCATACTTTAGTCCAAACTACAGACAGACTATAGTCCAAACTCTACACAAGACTATAACTAGTCCAGACTAGTCCAAACTAGTAGCAGACTAGACTATAGACTAGACTATTGCCTAGACTACAGATTAGAATATAGTCCACACTAGACTACAGACTAGACTATAGACTAGACTAGACTATAGACTAGACTATAAACTAGACTATAGACTAGACTATAGACTAGACTATAGACTAGACTATAGACTAGACTATAGACTAGACTATAGACTAGACTATAGACTAGACTATAGACTAGACTATAGACTAGACTATAGACTAGACTAGACTATAGACTAGACTATAGACTAGACTATAGACTAGACTATAGACTAGACTATAGACTAGACTATAGACTAGACTAATAGACTAGACTAGACTAGACTAGACTATAGACTAGACTATAGACTAGACTATAGACTAGACTATAGACTAGACTATAGACTAGACTATAGACTAGACTATAGACTAGACTATAGACTAGACTATAGACTAGACTATAGACTAGACTATAGACTAGACTATAGACTAGACTATAGACTAGACTATAGACTAGACTATAGACTAGACTATAGACTAGACTATAGACTAGACTAGACTAGACTATAGACTAGACTATAGACTAGACTATAGACTAGACTATAGACTAGACTATAGACTAGACTATAGACTAGACTATAGACTAGACTATAGACTAGACTATAGACTAGACTATAGACTAGACTATAGACTAGACTATAGACTAGACTATAGACTAGACTATAGACTAGACTATAGACTAGACTATAGACTAGACTATAGACTAGACTATAGACTAGACTATAGACTAGACTATAGACTAGACTATAGACTAGACTATAGACTAGACTATAGACTAGACTATAGACTAGACTATAGACTAGACTATAGACTAGACTATAGACTAGACTATAGACTAGACTATAGACTAGACTACTAGACTAGACTATAGACTAGACCTATAGACTAGACTATAGGACTAGACATAGACTATACTATAGAATAGACTATAGACTAGACTATAGACTAGGACTATAGACTAGACTATAGACTAGACCTATAGACTAGGACTATAGACTAGACTATAGACTAGACTAAGATAGGCTAGCTAGGACTATAGACTAGGACTATAGGACTAGACATATAGACTAGACCTATAGACTAGACTATAGACGAGACTATAGACTAGACTATAGACTAGACTATAGGACTAGACTATAGGACTAGACTATAGGACTAGACTATAGACTAGACTATCGACTAGACTATAGACTAGGACTATAGACTAGACTATGACTAGACTGACTATAGACTAGACTATAGACTAGACTATAGACTAGGACTATAGACTAGACTATAGATAGACTATAGACTAGACTATAGACTAGACTATAGACTAGACTATAGACTAGACTATAGACTAGACTATAGACTAGACTATAGACTAGACTATAGACTAGACATAGACTAGACTATAGACTAGACTATAGACTAGACTATACTAGACTATAGACTAGACTATAGACTAGACTATAGGACTAGACTATAGACTAGACTATAGGACTAGACTATAGACTAGACTATAGACTAGACTATAGACTAGACTATAGACTAGGACTATAGACTAGACTATAGACTAGACTATAGACTAGACTATAGACTAGACTAATAGACTAGACTATAGACTAGACTATAGACTAGACTATAGACTAGACTACTAGACTAGACTATAGACTAGACTATAGACTAGATAGACTAGACTATAGACTAGACTATAGACTAGACTATAGACTAGACTATAGACTAGACTATAGACTAGAATAGACTAGACTATAGACTAGACTATAGACTAGACTATAGACTAGACTATAGACTAGACTATAGACTAGACTATAGACTAGACTAGACTAGACTATAGACTAGACTATAGACTAGACTATAGACTAGACTATAGACTAGACTATTAGACTAGACTATATGACTAGACTATAGACTAGACTATAGACTAGACTATAGACTAGACTATAGATTAGACTTACAATTACAATTAATTATAGACTAGGCTATGGTCTACATTAAGGACTAGACTATAGAGTAGACCATACTACAGACTAAATTGTAGCCTGGACTAACTCTAATATAGACTAGTCTGTAGTCAGACTACAGTTCAGGGTAATAGTAACATTTTCATTTAAACTTTTCCGTGTATTGTTTAATATTATTTTTATACAAAAATCTCATTTATTCAATTTATTATCGATTTCAAGTTAAAATAAAATTTGTTTTTCAATGTTTTTTTATTAAATCTTGCATTAAAATTTAGTATTTACACACATGTTGTGGCTGGCAATTCAAATTGTATGTTATATTCTAAAATTTTTAAGAAATTTTTTTTTAAATAATTTTTTTTTATGGTATGAACAAATAACATTTATAATCTTATATGTGGGCATTATTAACAATTCAAAAATGATGTACGATTATTTGATTTTCTGTGAATTGTAGCCAAAATAAAGAAACAACACCTCCACGGAAAAACTAAAGTACGATTTTTGTTTGGTTTGCAAAAAAAAAAACTATATTGTTTTAATTGTATTGGGTTGAGGTTGATTGGGAAATCCAATCATGTGAATTTATTTTTTGATTTATTTTAACAAAGATTATTGCGAATTTTTGTTTGTTAGAATTTTTTGAGAGGATTGCAGCATAAAATATGGTAGTTTCATGAAACCAGCATGAATAAAGAATTTATTTATTGCTTTATTTTGCTAAACAAATTTTAAGGAATTTTTTGCAAATTTTAAATATTTTTGAGTTTAAATATAAAAACTGCAAAACTATGTTTCTTAGAGGTTAATTAACATCATAAAAAATGGAAATTTCTTTTTAAAATTAGTTAAACTTGGTTTAACTAAGTTTAGTTAAACTTGGATAAACGAAGTTTAGTTAAATTTCATATTAGTTTAAGAATTAACACAAAATATTTGAATGAATCTGCCATAAATTTTTAATCTTAAGTCAAAAGTTAAAAATTATTAACTGAAGTTTAGTTAGTTCAGTACTTAACTTAAATTTGTTCTTAGAACTGATTCTTTTCCTTCAACAGCTAATATGGAACTTTCAATGAAACATTTCTTTTCCAAAAATCTTTAATTTTTTTATCTTTTTCTTTAAATAAACATTTTGTTCACTAACTATTTAACAACTTTATTTTCAAATCAAATTGAGAAGAATGAAAAAAACAAAAACTTTCAAAAACTTCCCAAATAAATGTTGATGATGGCGTTGATGGACACATGGTACCGAAAGCAAAAGAAACAAACTACTCTAACAGGCAGTTAGTCCGTTAAATTGTATGTTTTTTTGAAATTAATTGCACTTTAATTGACTTTAAATTGAGCTTAATGCCAAATAAATGTAAGAAAACGAGACATAACAGCTTACAGCTCAAATGATGGACTGAATGCAACAGTGATCGTCAATGAAAGCCTACAGGGGACGAATGCTAAAAGCTAAGGAACTCGATTGAATGCAGCTTTTCAAAAAGGTATAAAGAGCAATAAAACTTACATATAAACGGAAGCTTTTAAGATTTCAACAAAGTGGTTGTACCATGTATAATCTCTTTCAGCCAATCTGGGGATTAGTGTTTCGAAAGAAAGAAATAACAAAGTTTTCGTGTACCATTCACAAAAAGAGTTAAAGAACACTCGTCAATGTCTTGTCCTCATCATATAGTCAGTAGCAGGCTTGGAAAATTCACTAGTATTATACTAGTTCATGTACTACTCCTTCGACTAATCCATAGACTAATCCATAGACTAGTCCTTAGACTATTCCATCGTCCAGCCCATAGACTAGTCCATAGATATGGACTTGTCCATGAATTAGAAAAGTCCATAGACCAGTCTATGTAATAGTCTATGGACTTGTCTATAGACTATTCCATAGACTATTATATAGACTAGTATATAAACTAGTCTATAGACTTTTGGTAAGCAGAACTGGTGCTGTGGGATGAACCAAACGTAATGTTAGGGTGCCCAAATTAGTCTATAGTCTATAGACTAGTCTATATAGACAAGTCCATAGAATAGTTTATAGAATAGTCTATAGACCAGTCTATAGACAAGTCCATAGAATAGTCTATATAGACAAGTCCATGGAATAGTCTATAGACAAGTCCATAGAATAGTCTATAGACAAGTCCAGAGACTAGTCAGTTGACTTTTCTATAAACAAGTCCATAGACTAGTCAATAGACTTGTGAATAGACAAGCCCATACACTAATTCACAGACTTGCCCATAGGCAAGTCCAGAGTCTAGTCCACAGACTAGTACATAGTTTAGTCCATAGACTGCTTCATAAATAGGTCCATAGATTTGTTATTAGACTGGTCCATAGATAATTTCAAAGGCTATTCCAAGACCAATCTATAGACTAGTCTATAGGCTAGTCCATAGACTAGTCTATAGACTAGTTTATACACAAGTCCATATACTAGTCTATACACAAATCCATTGACTAGTGCTTACACTAGTCTATAGACAAGTCCATAGACTAGTCTATAGAATAGTCTACAGACAAGTCCATAGACTAGTATATACACTAGTCTACAGACAAGTCCATAGACTAGTCTATAGAATAGACTATAGACAAGTCCATAGACTAGTATATAGGCTAGTGTATAGACAAGTCCATTGACTAGTCTACAGACTACTCGATCGACTAGTATATAGACAAGTCTATAGACAAGTTTATAGACAGGTCCATAGACTACTCCATAGATTAGTCCATAGACTAGTCCATAGATTAGTACATAGACTAGTCTATAGGCAAGTCCAGAGTCTAGTACATAGTTTAGTCCATAAACTGCTTCATAGATAGGTCCATAACCTTAGACTGGTCCATAGATAACTTCAAAGGCTATTCCATAGGCTAGTCCACAGACTAATTCGTAGACTAGTCCATAGATCAGAACATTAACAAGTCCATAAATTAAACCATGGACTAGTTTATGGACTAGTCTTTGGATCAGTCTATAGGCTAATGTATGAACTAGTCTAGAAATTAGTTCATAGATTAGTTCAAAGAGTATTTCGTGGACTAGTCCATAAACTGGTCCAAAGACTAGTCCATAAATTAATCCACAAATTAGACCATATACTAGTCGATAGATTAGTCCATAGATTAGTTCATAGATTAGTCCTTAGATTAGTCCATAGATTAGTCCATATACTATTCCGCAGACTAGTCCATAATCTAGTCAGTAAACTAGTCCATAGACAAGTAGCTTAGAACATTTAATCAAAAAATTCTAAATTAAAAATTTCCATGCCTGATCTCTAGTAGCAGTTGCAAATCTTAACAACATCATTGTCTTAAGTCCCATATAATCATCATGTTGGTTATTATGATCATGCCGAGATGGATGAAGATGATGATGAAGACGCTAAAAATGATTACCATCTAGCAGCCATCACATCTTTAATAATCATTAGTAAATTGTCGTGTTTAAAAACAAGATTTTTTATTTTATTTTATGAACTCTGCATCCTCTCGATTCTTAAAGATTTTCATATGCATTATATTTGTGCTTTAGTTGCAAAAAGTTCTAAGTATAAATTTCCAATTTAAACCTTTTAAAGCTTTATTTGTTGTGTATAGCACTTTTTTTTACTTTTTGATAGTTATGTTATCATGCAGGACCTTTGGCACAGTTTTATGGGTTTTAACCCCGTTTTGGTGTTTCCAAAAAGTGGTTAAAAAGTACTTAAGCCTTTTTGCAATTAAGATTACTTTTCCATTATATTTATACCAGACCACTGGGGAATAATCGGCAACGAAAGAGTGAATGTACTTGCTACATAGGGAAGGGAAATCGAGAAATGAGCAGAATTAAAATATGGGTGAGAGAACTCCCACTCGGCAACTTTTAATAATGGAAATGATGGGTAGGACCACTAAAATCCTAACGAGAGCAGATATTACATTCCTCTAGAATACTGATTGGAAAATTCTACGGAACTATGACCAGGAGTCTTAGTTTCTGAACATCGGGCGATAATAGCTTTTGTTGATCTCCCCCAAACTTTTTCATGAAAAACAGCTCACAACAGTCGTGATAGATTTGATGTAATATACATCTTCCTTTTAACTTTCTACTAATTAAATTTAGTTAAAATCTTTGAAAAAGTTCTAACATTTAAATTCATATTTAATTATTCTGCCATTCATGTAGCCAACTATAGATAAAGTGATTGTATTTTTCAACTCACTCTCTTTCTATCAGTCACTTACTACTTTAATAATTCTATATGTTTTTGTTTTCTTCCCCGCCACCTCTCTTCTTCATCTTCTCCAGCAGCTCTTCCTTTTGAAATTGTAAGTAAAACCAGTTTTTGGTTTCTTTCATTAATTTTCTTACTTTGTGTTCTCAGTGTTCTGATTATATGGCCTGAAAACTTAAAGCTGTTACCATTAAAGGTTCCTTATGGACTTAATAAACATCAACAACAACATCTACTACTTGCAACCATCCAAAAACAGTAGTAAACCGGTTAGATGTTGCAAAAAAGAAAAAAACGAGCAACATTAAGCCTCTAAAGACAGCAGGAAAGAAATGATGAAAAAGAAGTCAAAAAGAATTATTAACGTATAGTCAGTCGTCGACGACGTCGTTCGTTGTTAAGTAAAGTCGGGTCTTAAGGCAATGAAAGTCTTACTTAAACTTTCAATCCTTTCATAAGTGATTGTATAATAACATGAATACTAAGATGTCTGTTATAAAGATGATTATGCTGCAGATGATGATGTCCAACTGTGTTTGTATTGGGGTCCTGCAGTTCGCGATAGTTAAACCGATATAGGGACTGTAGTTCCTAACGTTGAAAGATTACTTTGTGACAAGTTATTTTAACCAGAGTCAGACCTAGAAGAAAGTTATTAGAATCGATCTTCTCTTTGATTATAAGTGTTTAATTTAGACTTGGCAAATATTACATTTGAAGTGACTACTCTGTTGATTACTTAGGGACACCACAGTGACAATTGATTAATTTTCTTTATATATGAAGACCAGCAGCGATGGACTTTATATTCATATTGAAATTAGTACACATGTATCAAATGATTACGGTACAATAAACAAAATTCAAATATACCACTTTGTAGACTACTAAGGGATACATAAGTAATTAATGAGAACTGTTCTGCATTCCAGTGGAGAATAATATCCTTTCCTTATTAAAATGATTACAAAAGATTCAAAAATATATAAATTGTAGCTAATATAGTACAAGCAAAGGGATACATTATCTCATCCCAAAAACTTCCGGGTGCAACTCTGTATTTAAGAGTGTTCTTTTAGCTGGATTTGTGTTAAAATCGAGGCAAACTACGGGGGGAAAAAGCAGCCGAATGAGTGAAAGAAGTGATTTTTCTTGTTAAAGAACAACAAACTATTAAAAACACGAATAAAAAATCTGAACAGCTGTTCCTTTAGTGATTGATTGTTAAATGTGTTTTTTTCCTCCTTCAGATTTTGTTTTAGTTTGTGTTTGTATATAGTTTTGCTAACTTTAAGATCAAACTGATATGACCCTAATAAATTATTTAATGAACCTCTAAAAAGAGTTAGAAGGGGGGAAACGTAAAGTAAAACAAAATCAAGCAAAAAACAGGCTTTGAAGGGGATTGAAATCTAGAAAGAAAAGGATTTTCTGAATGAATTAAGAGATTCCGAAAGGATTAGGATACAATTACAGAAATAAATAAGACAGGGAGAAGGGGAAATATGGGCCTATCCTTATAAATAGAGGAATTAATGTTAACATTAAAGTTATTTCTGCAGAATTTCATCGTAATACTACTGTTTATAACTGAATTATTGATCTTGAAGTCATTTTCTGAAGAGAACTTTGTATGGGGACTAGGGTCAAATGAGGCCCGAACTTTACGAAAATCGGTATTATTATTTTGTCTTATATTAAACATAGTTTTGCGGATTTTTGTAGAAATACTAGAACATTTAATATAGTTAAGGGCTTAAAGGCTTATTTGGGGGCATGGTTGTATGGGGGCTAGGTGAAATAATAAACCGATTTTAACCATTTTCAATAGGCTTCGTTTTTTGGGTTAAAAAAAAGAAACTTTTCTGTTAAATTTTATCAAATTATCTTGAAAATTGTGACCTGTAGTTTGATTACAAGGTTTACATGGACAGACGGACGGACGGACGGGCAGACAGATGGACATAGCTAAATCGATTTAGAATATGATTCTGAGCCGATTGGAATACTTTATTATTTCTATTATTCCTATGCGTATCATACATCAGGTCAAACCCAATCTACCCTCCCCACTAAAGTGAAGACGAAACGAAATCAAGAAAACTTGACATAAACTATTTCCATTTTCATACTATTTATGAAATTTTTTTATAATGAATGAACATAATTTTTTGATGACATCTTTCGATTCATGCTATTTATTACAAAATTCATTCTAGTTATGAACTATTTTTTTTTTTTGTCTAGAGTTGAACTCGGAAACGTAAAGGTCTGACTTAAATTATTTAAATTTTCATACTATTTATGAAATGTTCTTATACTAAATTTCTTACTCTATTCTTTTAAATTATTAAGTCTACGACATATTTAGAAGGTACGTACCTAAAAATAGAAAAAAGAAAATATGAAAATTAGTATTTTGAATTGAAAATAAAAAAAGTAAAAACTAAAACTGTTAAATGATTTCCAAAATTTGAGCTTAATTTCTACCTTAAACACTTATTTTAAATAGAATTTTTCAAAAAAATAGTTATAGCCACTTCTTATCAAATGAAATCATAAATTATTGCTGGCCCCACCATTACTAAAAGACAAACATGCAAAATTTATTGAAAACTACTAAATGAAACTAAACTAAAAAGTAATTTAACTTTAGTTTACACCAATAGACAGCAGAAGACAACAGAAAACCGAAACGTGTGACAATAATTTATGTGCGACACACGAAAATGAAGTCAAATAAATTTTCATTTCAAAGGCAGCTTAGAAAATATTTGTACTTAAATAGAAAGGAATGGGTAGGAGGCAGCCGTTGAAAAAAAAAAGATAATTTTTTTGTTTTATTTTATTAATAAGTCATAGAATAGTTTAGTGGTTACAATTAATGTAATTGAAAATAAATTCATTAGAAAAACAACAACTAATAAATTCAAAGAGCTAAAGGTTGGATAAGACATGTTTAGGGCAAAACACACCTAGAGAAAAATGATTTACTGACGACTTTTTTAATATTATTTTTTAATTAATAATTAAATGGGCATTTACCACCATTGAGCACTTTTAAAGACTATAAATCTGGACTATAGAGTAGACTATAGTCTGGACTATAGAGTAGACTATAGTCTGAACTATAGAGTAGACTATAGTCTGGACTATAGAGTAGACTATAGTCTGGACTATAGAGTAGACTATAGTCTGGACTATAGTCTGGACTATAGAGTAGACTATAGTCTGGACTATAGAGTAGACTATAGTTTGGACTATAGAGTAGAATATAGGATGGACTAAAAATTAGTCAATACTCTGGACTAAAGAGTAAACTATAGTCTGGACTATAGTGTAGACTATAGTCTGGACTATAGTGTAGACTATAGTCTTGACTATAGTGTAGACTATAGTCTTGACTATAGTGTAGACTATAGTCTTGACTATAGTCTGGACTATAGTCTTGACTATAGTCTGGACTATAGTCTTGACTATAGTCTGGACTATAGTCTTGACTATAGTCTGGACTATAGTCTTGACTATAGTCTGGACTATAGAGTAGACTATAGTCTGGACTATAGAGTAGACTATAGTCTGGACTATAGAGTAGACTATAGTCTGGACTATAGACTAGGCTAGACTATAGTCTGGACTATAGAGTAGAGATATAGTCTGGACTATAGAGTAGACTATAGTCTGGACTATAGAGTAGACTATAGTCTGGACTATAGAGTAGACTATAGTCTGGGCTATAGAGTAGACTATAGTCTGGACTATAGTCTGGACTATAGTCTGGACTATAGAGTAGACTATAGAGTAGACTATAGAGTAGACTATAGTCTGGACTATAGTCTGGACTATAGAGTAGACTATAGAGTAGAATATAGTCTGGACTATAGAGTAGACTATAGTCTGGACTATAGAGTAGACTATAGAGTAGACTATAGTTTGGACTATAGAGTAGAATATAGGCTGGACTAAAAATTAGTCAATACTCTGGACTAAAGAGTAAACTATAGTCTGGACTATAGTCTGGACTATAGTCTGAACTATAGTGTAGACTATAGTCTGGACTATAGTGTAGACTATAGTCTGGACTATAGTGTAGACTATAGTCTGGACTATAGTGTAGACTATAGTCTGGACTATAGTGTAGACTATAGTCTTGACTATAGTCTGGACTATAGAGTAGACTATAGTCTGTACTATAGAGTAGACTATAGCCTGGACTATAGACTAGACTATAGTCTGGACTATAGTCTGGACTATAAAGTAGACTATAGTCTGGACTACAGAGTAGACTATAGTCTGTACTATAGAGTAGACTATAGACTGGACTATAGAGTAGACTATAGTCTGGACTAAAGAGTAAACCATAGTCTGGACAATAGAGTAGATTATAGTCTGAACTAAAGAGTAGACTATAGTCTGGACTAAAGAGTAGACTATAGTCTGGACTAAAGAGTAGACTATAGTCTGGACTATAGAGTAGACTATAGTCTGGACTATAGAGTAGACTATAGTCTGGACTGTAGAGTAGACTATAGTATGGACTAAAGAGTAAACTATAGTCTGGACAATAGAGTAGACTACAGTCTGGACTAAAGAGTAGACTATAGTCTGGACTAAAGAGTAGACTATAGTCTGGACTATAGAGTAGACTATAGGGTAGACTATAGTCTCGACTATAGTCTGGACTATAGAGTAGACTATAGTCTGGACTATAGAGTAGACTATAGTCTTGACTATAGAATAGACTATAGTCTGGACTATAGAGTAGACTATAGTCTGGACTATGGAGTA
This sequence comes from Lucilia sericata, assembly GCF_015586225.1. Taxonomy (NCBI): domain Eukaryota; kingdom Metazoa; phylum Arthropoda; class Insecta; order Diptera; family Calliphoridae; genus Lucilia; species Lucilia sericata. Next base: position 8,296 of record NW_023995086.1, on the reverse strand, counting down.
GACTATAGTCTGGACTATAGAGTAGACTATTGTCTGTACTATAGAGACTAAATTTTTACATTTTCTGTACCCATAGTCTGGACTAAAGAGTAGACTGTAGTCTGGACTAAAGAGTACACTATAGTCTGGACTATAGAGTAGACTATAGTCTGGACTATAGAATAGACTATAGTCTGGACTATAGAGTAGACTATAGTCTGGACTATAGAGTAGACTATAGTCTGGACTGTAGAGTAGACTATAGTCTGGACAATATAGTAGACTATAGTCTGGACTAAAGAGTAGACTATAGTCTGGACTAAAGAGTAGACTATAATCTGGACTATAGAGTAGACTATAGGGTAGACTATAGTCTCGACTATAGATTAGACTATAGTCTGGACTATAGGGTAGACTATAGTCTGGACTATAGAGTAGACTATAGTCTGGACTATAGAGTAGACTATAGTCTGGACTATAGGGTAGACTATAGTCTTGACTGTAGAATAGACTATAGTCTGGACTATAGAGTAGACTATAGTCTGGACTATGGAGTAGACTATAGTCTGGACTATAGAGTAGACTATTGTCTGTACTATAGAGTAGACTATTGTCTGGACTATGGAGTAGACTATAGTCTGGACTATAGAGTAGACTATTGTCTGTACTATAGAGTAGACTATTGTCTGTACTATAGAGACTAAATTTTTACATTTTCTGTACCCATTTTTTTTTTTTTTCGATTATAAATAAATCTAACTCGTAATATGTGGGGGTTTGTCTTGATTTTCGATAATGTATTTTTAATTTTTTTTGGCAAATTTTTAACTTTTTTCGCGTCAAAATCACTTGTTTTTCTGCAACTATTTTTACAGATACTTCTCGTTTTTTAGATTGTTGACTTGACTTGCCACACAATCACTATTTTGATATTGACAGAAAACTAACAATAGCATTAAGAAAAAAAACTACAACATCTGCTAAATGTGCAACAGATGTTCGATTTTTTTCTTCGAAATTATAAAATAAAAACGTAAGAATAGAAATAAAAAATTGATTGTGCCAAATTTTGTAGTCACCTTTTTGTTGTTGGCGTCGGCAGCAGCATTGTTTTTGGGTGAGGGTGTGACAGTTCCTATTTTTGCAGTAACAGTTAGATGAAAAAAAAACACTTATTTAACAAATTCGCTAAATGCCAATAAAAATTCTTTTTATAAGTTCTTTACATTTAACAAATTGTTGAAAATTGAATCGATTTGTTGTTTTATTTTTGAAAATGTCTCGCAGGGAGAAGCGGGCTAGCTGTCGTTCGGTAAACATGTTTATATAGTGATTGACGTGATGTTTAACACTTTCAAAAATCACACGATTTAATTTGAAAGAATTTCATCATGACAAGTGCGCCATTTAGCTCATAACTCCATTGCAAATAAAATTATTTGATCAAAAAGTATTTCAAGGCAAATCGGTCGCCTGATTTATAGAAAACGGCCAAGTTTGACACTATTGTCATATTGAAGAAATATTTGCATTAATTTAAGTAATAATTACATTGAATCGTAGTACATTTTTATAGCAATTTCTTTTATTATTTCAACAAAAAATTTGCTTAAATTTTAGTAATAAAAATTTAAGAGGGGTATGTGAGAAAGAAACAAAGAAGTAGTAGAATTTAAAACAAGTCCATATTTTTAATTAATTTCAATTTATCACATGCTTCCGTCAGTTTTACGTTTTATGACTCTTTTTTTTATTTGCCTCGCTTTTTGCAACTAAAACTACTACATGTTTTACATTTATGAGGAGGACGGGCTGCTTTTGCTGATGATGAAGATGATACACATCACATCATTTGTGGCCCATTTCATTATTTGATGAAAATTTCTTTCTGAGTTTATTAAGTTTTATATGAGATCTTTTACATATTTTTTTTTATGGCAGACAATTAAATTATAATTTGGTTAAATTTATTAAATTTCTAGACATAGAGTTTCATGTGCATAAATTTGTAAAGGCTATTTTTAGTTCTTTTACAAACATTCAGAAAAGAACAGTAGGGGTATTCCTAGTTGCTATTAAACTATAGCATAATAGCAAATTATTTAACTTTAATTTAAAAATTTGTATTTATCATTTTTTTTTTTGTATAATATTTAAGTTCATACCCTTAATACTCATATGCTACAGTTTGTATTTTTTCTTGTGATTAATTCGTAAACTTGTTGTTTGGTAATTAAAGTGCAATTATGTTGGTTTTGTTGTATATTTTTTATTACATTTAATTAAAAGAACAAATTTGACTATTTAAAATATGAATTAGAAAGAATAAATAGAACAAAAAAGACTTCACTATACAGTTTATATGAATTGTAGCCAAGAATATTCTCTAAACTATAAACAAAAACAGAATCAATTTTATAGTCTATAATGCAGTCATGACTATAGTCTAAAATATAGTTAAATCCACAGTCTAAAATTAACAGCAAGACTATAGTACATACAATCATAGTCCTAGAAATAGCCAACAATGTATATATAAATTAAGTCAAGTCCCCAAACTTAACTTTAGCCAATACTATATTCCAGTCTTTAATATGAACTGCAGTCTATAGTCAAGAACTAGAACTAAACTAGAACTGAACTAGAACCGAACTAGAACTGAACTAGAACTGAAGTAGAACTGAACTAGAACTGAACTAGAACTGAACTAGAACTGAACTAGAACTGAACTAGAACAGAACTAGAACTGAACTAGAACTGAACTAGACTAGAACTGAACTGAACTAGAACTGAACTAGAACTGAACTAGAACTGAACTAGAACTGAACTAGACTGAACTAGAACTGAACTAGAACTGAACTAGAACTGAACTAGAACTGAACTAGAACTGAACTAGAACTGAACTAGAACTGAACTAGAACTGAACTAGAACTGAACTAGAACTGAACTAGAACTGAACTAGAACTGAACTAGAACTGAACTAGAACTGAACTAGAACTGAACTAGAACTGAACTAGAACTGAACTAGAACTGAACTAGAACTGAACTAGAACTGAACTAGAACTGAACTAGAACTGAACTAGAACTGAACTAGAACTGAACTAGAACTGAACTAGAACTGAACTAGAACTGAACTAGAACTGAACTAGAACTGAACTAGAACTGAACTAGAACTGAACTAGAACTGAACTAGAACTGAACTAGAACTGAACTAGAACTGAACTAGAACTGAACTGAACTAGAACTGAACTGAACTGAACTAGAACTGAACTGAACTAGAACTGAACTAGAACTGAATTCGAACTGAATTAGAACTGAACTAGAACTGAACTAGAACTGAACTAAAACTGAACTAGAACTGAACTAGAACTGAACTAGAACTCAACTAGAACTCAACTAGAACTGAACTAGAACTGAACTAAAACTGAACTAGAACTGAACTAGAACTCAACTAGAACTGAACTAGAACTGAACTAGAACTCAACTAGAACTGAACTAGAACTGAACTAGAACTGAACTAGAACTGAACTAGAACTGAACTAGAACTGAACTAGAACTGAACTAGAACTGAACTAGAACTGAACTAGAACTGAACTAGAACTGAACTAGAACTGAACTAGAACTGAACTAGAAATGAACTAGAAATGAACTAGAAATGAACTAGAACTGAACTAGATCTGAACTAGAACTGAACTAGAACTGAACTAGAACTGAGCTAGAACTGAACTAGAACTGAACTAGAACTGAACTAGAACTGAACTAGAACTGAACTAGAACTGAACTAGAACTGAACTAGAACTGAACTAGAACTGAACTAGAACTGAACTAGAACTAGAACTGAACTAGAACTGAACTAGAACTGAACTAGAACTGAACTAGAACTGAACTAGAACTGAATTCGAACTGAATTAGAACTGAACTAGAACTGAACTAAAACTGAACTAGAACTGAACTAGAACTGAACTAGAACTGAACTAGAACTGAACTAGAACTGAACTAGAACTGAACTAGAATTGAACTAGAACTGAACTAGAACTGAACTAGAACTGAACTAGAACTGAACTAGAACTGAACTAGAACTGAACTAGAACTGAACTAGAACTAGAACTGCACTAAAACTGAACTAGAATTAGAACTGAACTAGAACTGAACAAGAACTGAACTAGAACTGAACTAGAACTGAACTAGAACTCAACTAGAACTGAACTAGAACTGAACTAGAACTGAACTAGAACTGAACTAGAACTGAACTAGAACTGAACTAGAACTGAACTAGAACTGAACTAGATCAGAATAGAACTGAACTAGAATTGAACTAGAACTGAACTATTTTATAGTCAAGGCAGTAATCCAAACTTTAACATCATTTCACAAATTTTCTTTGAGTGTACTAAAATTTTTATTCACCACAATAAAATGTAAACAAACATTTAAAATACAAACAAAACAACCATAATTACATGCCTGCTTAAAAGCATGTACGTTTTACTGTTAATTTAACATTTCCCCAAAGTTGTTTAACATGATCAAACCACATACTCCCCCTCTCTCTTTCTCTCTCTAGAAACTCAAACAGTCACTTGTTTTAAACAAACTCTCCCTCACTCTCTTTCTCTGTTTATATTATTGTTATGAAATCTGGCTAATAAAAGAAATGTTTATAATTTTTTTATAATTAATTCTTTAATTTTAGTTTAATTAGTTCAATTTTATTGAACAAAGTGTATTTGAAATAAATTTTTTGCTAAAAATCATACAACATGTGCTGCTGTATTTATTTTGAAATATCACATGCTATTTTTTTAAAAAAAGATATTTTTTTTTATAAAATTCATTAAAATGTTAAATTTAACTTAAAAAGTGAACAGATGTTGTTTTCTAAATCAAAATTAAAAAAAAAAAAAAATCAATTCAATGCCAAATATTCAATACTAAACGTATTAGAAAACAATTTAAGAAATGAACAAATGTCAAAGTCTTGTAAAAAAAGTTAAATGAGAGAAGAAAATAAATGACGTACAGAAACAACAAACGTTTCGAAATTTTTGTTTAACCTCTACCCGTGCGGTTAATTTGATTTTCTTTTCTATAAGATATTTTAAGATTTTTTTGACAAAAAAAAAAAACTATAAATTTTGCCATAATTTGTTAACAGCATTTAAACGCCCCCACAGACGTTTGTTTAAAATGTTTTACGTATTTTGAAGGAGAATCGAATATTTAGAAATTTATTTATTTTTTTAATTTATATTTTCTTTTGTCATTAACAGCAGAGTTTGGACATTAAAATCCAATGTGACACCACTTTATAGAGAGGTGATGAAAATTTGTCATTTGATTTTAAGAGGAAACAACAAAAAACACTTTTTGAAAAACATAAAATCGGTAATAAAATTGAAATTTAAGATTTAATTTTTTAAAATTTTAAATGAAAATAAAAATTGGCAAGTGATTTTATTAGTTTTCCAAACTTATTTTGAAATTGTGTTTAAGAAAAAATTAAATTTCCTTTTCTTTCCAGAATATTGAAAATTTTAGGTTTTTATCTCTTTAAATATAAATAAAACTTAAAAAAAACTAAAAATAATTAAGTGTAAAATTGTAAATGTCTTGAAAATTTAACATGTTGCACTAAAAATAAAGTTTCAAACAAAAAAGTCTTTTATTTTCTCCTTTTAGTTATGGCAGTGGAAAAGTACCAGAACTCTAATATAGAAACAAATCAAGACAACTACATATATAGTATGAGTTAAATAACGTACCCAGCAAACATTAAATCTTAATAATTTAGCTAAATTTTGGGAATTTATTTATTATATGTTTATAATTTTTAAGAATTCTTTAACATTTTTCTCTAAATCCCAAATCAATTTCTATAACTATTTCCTAGAAAACTTGAACCTCTAATGTTTGCTGGTTTACTTTCTTACCAGCACTCTGTAATGCAAATAAAGAAGTTTTTTGTTGTCTTTAAAGTACAAAAAAAAAAACAATAATGAAATAAATGTTTTAAACATTTGTGTTAGACGTTGTTTTTAGTTTCTTCAATAGTTTAGTTTTTCTTCCTCTAACTTCAATAAATAGTAAATGTGTCTGTACAGAGTTTAATGACAAAAATGTACACAATCACACAGCCATTTACATATATGTATATGTTTGTATGTATATGATGGGCCCAAAGCTTAATGAACAAAATATCTGTTGAAAATGTTGATCTTTTAGAAAACACTGAAAAAAATAAAGTAAAGTAAGGAAATCGTTTCAGTTATCTTGAGATATGAATTATTAGTACAAAACTCCAACTTTTTAAAAATCTTTAACGAAAACTTAATCTTTTTGATCGCTCCGGTTGAGTTAAGGTCCACTTGGACTTAAACCTGTAACCAAACCATCTTCTAATTGGCAAACCATCTTCCAACTATGCAACTGAGTTGTAAATTGTCCTAGAATCGGATTATACTACAAGTCTAATTTAGTTCTAGTTCAGTTCTAGTTCAGTTTCTAGTTCAGTTCTAGTCCAGTTCTAGTTAGTTCTAGTTCAGTTCTAGTTCAGTTCTAGTTCAGTTCTAGCTCAGTTCTAGTTCAGTTCTAGGTTCAGTTCTAGTTCAGTTCTAGTTCAGTTCTAGTTCTAGTTCAGTTCTAGTTCTAGTTCTAGTTCTAGTTCTGTTCTAGTTCAGTTCTAGTTCAGTTCTAGTTCAGTTCTAGTTCAGTTCTAGTTCAGTTCTAGTTCAGTTCTAGTTCAGTTCTAGTTCAGTTCTAGTTCAGTTCTAGTTCAGTTCTAGTTCAGTTCTAGTTCAGTTCTAGTTCAGTTCTAGTTCAGTTCTAGTTCAGTTCTAGTTCAGTTCTAGTTCAGTTCTAGTTCAGTTCTAGTTCAGTTCTAGTTCAGTTCTAGTTCAGTTCTAGTTCAGTTCTAGTTCAGTTCTAGTTCAGTTCTAGTTCAGTTCTAGTTCAGTTCTAGTTCAGTTCTAGTTCAGTTCTAGTTCAGTTCTAGTTCAGTTCTAGTTCTAGTTCAGTTCTAGTTCTAGTTCAGTTCTAGTTCTAGTTCAGTTCTAGTTCTAGTTCAGTTCTAGTTCAGTTCTAGTTCAGTTCTAGTTCTAGTTCTTTCTTTCTAGTTCAGTTCTAGTTCAGTTCTAGTTCAGTTCTAGTTCAGTTCTAGTTCAGTTCTAGTTCAGTTCTAGTTCAGTTCTAGTTCAGTTCTAGTTCAGTTCTAGTTCAGTTCTAGTTCAGTTCTAGTTCAGTTCTAGTTCAGTTCTAGTTCAGTTCTAGTTCAGTTCTAGTTCAGTTCTAGTTCAGTTCTAGTTCAGTTCTAGTTCAGTTCTAGTTCAGTTCTAGTTCAGTTCTAGTTCAGTTCTAGTTCAGTTCTAGTTCAGTTCTAGTTCAGTTCTAGTTCAGTTCTAGTTCTTTCTAGTTCAGTTCTAGTTCGTTCTAGTTCAGTTCTAGTTCAGTTCTAGTTCAGTTCTAGTTCAGTTCTGGTTTAGTTCTAGTTCAGTTCTAGTTCAGTTCTAGTTCAGTTCTAGTTCAGTTCTAGTTCAGTTCTAGTTCAGTTCTAGTTCAGTTCTAGTTCAGTTCTAGTTCAGTTCTAGTTCAGTTCTAGTTCAGTTCTAGTTCAGTTCTAGTTCAGTTCTAGTTCAGTTCTAGTTCAGTTCTAGTTCAGTTCTAGTTCAGTTCTAGTTCAGTTCTAGTTCAGTTCTAGTTCAGTTCTAGTTCAGTTCTAGTTCAGTTCTAGTTCAGTTCTAGTTCAGTTCTAGTTCAGTTCTAGTTCAGTTCTAGTTCAGTTCTAGTTCAGTTCTAGTTCAGTTCTAGTTCAGTTCTAGTTCAGTTCTAGTTCAGTTCTAGTTCAGTTCTAGTTCAGTTCTAGTTCAGTTCTAGTTCAGTTCTAGTTCAGTTCTAGTTCAGTTCTAGTTCAGTTCTAGTTCAGTTCTAGTTCAGTTCTAGTTTAGTTCTAGTTCAGTTCTAGTTCAGTTCTAGTTCAGTTCTAGTTCAGTTCTAGTTCAGTTCTAGTTCAGTTCTAGTTCAGTTCTAGTTCAGTTCTAGTTCAGTTCTAGTTCAGTTCTAGTTCAGTTCTAGTTCAGTTCTAGTTCAGTTCTAGTTCAGTTCTAGTTCAGTTCTAGTTCAGTTCTAGTTCAGTTCTAGTTCAGTTCTAGTTCAGTTCTAGTTCAGTTCTAGTTCAGTTTCTAGTTCAGTTCTAGTTCAGTTCTAGTTCAGTTCTAGTTCAGTTCTAGTTCAGTTCTAGTTCAGTTCTAGTTCAGTTCTAGTTCAGTTCTAGTTCAGTTCTAGTTCAGTTCTAGTTCAGTTCTAGTTCAGTTCTAGTTCAGTT